>NW_025407945.1:206509-214577 GCF_008403515.1 Naegleria fowleri
GAGAATTGGAGAAGCTTTCTCAGATGAAGAAATTGAGCACCTTTTTGAGTCGGTAGTTTCCAAGTCAGCAGGTGTTCTTAAATTTGAAAACTTTTTAGAGCTTCTCAAAGATAAAATATAAGCTTATTTTGTAAATCTTAAGAGTTTGAAATGTACAAATAAATTAAAACTAGAGAATGGAAAATGTCTAGATCTAGGAGTATTTGAATTGGTGAATTGACTCTATGGTTTAACATCAATGTTCTTCATGCTTTTTCTTGTTATCAAATACAATCTTGCTTAGTAGGTAGTCTACCAATTTTTGCAAATGTTTTTCATTAGTTCGAAGAGATTGAAGTGCGGCAACGTAGAGCGTACCAGAGTTCATATCTTTTACAAACACCTGAAATGAATTGTGTTTCTTTTTAACACTTGCAATGTTGAAATCCATGTGTGCAAGATCTTGCTCAGATACGGTCTGTATGTTTTTGGATTTCGAAGAGCGACTTGATGTATTTGGTGAAGAAGGCGTAGATGGTGAGGGATTTTTCTGTTTTTTAGAAGGTGGCTCTGGAATTTCAGGGTCGCTATCCACCTGTGTTTCACTGTCACTACTTTGGTCCTTAGAGGCTGATGCAATACTCTTTCCGCCAATGATCTTTTGGAAACGAATTCCATTTTCTGACTTGTATTTTGTGATTAGACTTCGTCTTACAGAGGTGTCTGGTTCCCATGTCTGCACAGGATAATTTTTCCATTGAACAAGATATTCCGTTTTGTTTTTAACTTTTCGAGAATCTGTAATTTTCTCTGGAAGAAACTCTGATTGTCCTTGTTTGTACTTTTTATCAAGAGTTGGAGCCACACGTTTCTCAAACTGTTCAATCATGTTTGAAATGTTTGAGAGATTCTCAGTTGGCTCCCATGTACTGTCCTTAACTGGCCATCCCTTCCATTTCACAAGATAATAGACCTTGTTTTGTTTTTTCTTTGAAAGAAGTATTGTTTCTACTTCATATTCTTGTTCATCTCCATCATCATCTTCGTAATCTTTTTTTTCCTCTTCTTTTTTCTTTTTTGTCTTATCAATCATTCTTCTGGTTGGTTTTTTCTTTTGAGAATTTGTTGTTGATGATCCTGCACTGTTTCTGGATGCTCCTCCTTCTTTTCGTGAAGCTTCCTCCTTGTCTCCCGAATCATCGTTATCATCACTCAATTCAGACATATTTGATTTTTTACGTTTTTTGCCGTTCCTCGTTTTCTTTGTAGTTCTTCCTTCATCATCTGTATGATCGGAGACTTTTTCGATATCACTGTTCATGTTCCTATCCTGACGATGGCTATCGGACAAAGAATCCTCCTCATCCAAGCTTGGAGATTGTGTTTTCATTTTTTTTTTTTTTATCACTGTCCATGCGTTTATTTGTTCGAAAATTCAAACGTTATTCATGGCTGTGTGTGCAATTAGTACAGTTAAAGGTGGTTCATGTCATCAAAGTTAGTGTAATTATTGTTGTAAATTTCAATTATTGTTTGTCATCAAGGTTAGTGTAAATTTCAAATATTGTTGTAAATTTCAATTATTATTCATGGTCGTGGGTATTTCATGTATAGTTTAAACTTGTTCAAATCAATGAAATTAGGATTAAAATCGTATTGTTGTTCAAATTCATTCCAGGTGAGTTTCAATTCTTCCATGAAAAAATGATTTCGTTTCATCCACATTTTAGTAATAGATCGATAAGCTTCCTTAGTAAATACTTTGTCCCATTTCTTACCCAATCCAACTTTAGCACCTGTTAGGCTATGGATATCTTGTTTAGTCTTGATGAGGTACAATAGTCGTTTGGAGAATTTCTTGTTATTCTTTGCATATATTGAGATATTATATAAATTCCTAAACATTTCTTTTCTTATATCACTATAGTATTTACATTCAAAAATAATGTGTTGCATTGTCTCTCTACTACAGCAAGGACATAGCAAGTTCGTCTTGGATATCTTGTTTAAATTTTCCAAAGTCTTCATCACGTTCATTCTAATTTTAAATATTAGATTTAAGGTTTTGAAACCGATTCCTATTGAGGGGTAAATGTTGGTGAACTTTCTGTTCTTGGGAGGAAGGTTCTTTGGCGTATATGTTCTTTTGTGGAGGCGTTGAAATAGAAGTTTGTACATTGTTTGTCTAGTGTTTTGAGTGTATAATACATTGTTGATAATAATATACCAATTATTGGATGGAATATTAGTAAGAATATTGTTACAATCAGCACCTTTCTTAGCAGCCCTATCTGCTAATTCATTTATGCGGCTATAGATATCTTGTTTACCTGTATGACTATTAACATGCATAATTTTGATCTGATCCTTCATTTTTAAATAATTACGAATTTCTTCAACATAAGGATCTCTAGATTTTCTGAATTGGAAAAGTTGGTCATAAATACTTTTCGCATCTATGACTATTGTTCTAGGAGTGTTGTTATCTAGCAATCTAACAACTGTGTGGAGCGCTTGAACTTCACTGTTGTAGGAAGTTCCTTGTCCTAAGGTGTGACTTGAGATGGAAACATTCTGATCAGTTACGATACCGTATCCAGCAATATTATTGTTACACGATCCGTCAGTACCAATTAGTGTAGCTTTGTTCAAGAGGTTTGACATGGATGTGTTGTTACCAACATATTTGTAGTATTTGCTTTCGTCTTTGATTTTTCCAAAATCCATGCTATTGAGAATGTTGCGAATTTGGGTGACATGATTGGAATGTTTGATGTCATTATGTAATTTCACTTGTAAATTTTTAGGGTCAGGAACCCACATACTTAATCTGTTCCAATCTTTATAGAGCAGGAATTGTCTTAAACCTTTAGGGAATTTTCCATAAGGGATGAGAGTTTTTTCATGCCATTGGTCACTCGAATGCCACAATCTAATATTGGAAGATTTGTTCATGAAAATTATTCTCTTGAGATATTGAGGAATCCATGGGTCTGGTTTATACCAAGTAGGGATTGGATCATTGAGGATGTCAAAACCATGCTCCTGTTTGATTCGTTCACAAAGGAATCTTGTAGAAGATCCAAGACAAATATCATATTGTTCAAGGAACTTTCTGACTTTACACATTAGGTCCGAGTAACTCATTTCTTGAACAGAAATTAATCCAAGTCCACCTTTGTCTTGATGAGTATAAAACCACTCGAGAGCTAATTTTCTCTTGGTTCTTAATCTTTCACATATAAAGTTGCGAAAGAATTTATCAATTTGTTTCTCTAGATGGTCATTAGCAAGAGGAATTAGGTGGTACAGTGCATACGGAACAATGTCTGTGTTGATAATTTTGACAATGTTCTGTATTGGAAAATTCCAGCCAATAGAGTTAGTTCTTCTTTTAACTTCTTCAATAATTGAAGTAGTGTATTTCTTTTGTTCCTCAGTATTATTGGTAATATTATTACCAAGTATAATAATAGAATCATTACTTTTGATCGTACTTCCAGATAATGTCTTGATACTACATTCCTTATCAGAGAAGAGGTTAGTTTTGGAATGATCTAATTCCATGTGATAGCCATGAAGATAGGTTTCAATGTCATGCAAAGAATTTTCAATTTCAGGTAGTTCGTTGGAAAATGAGTTCAAATCATCAATCCATGCGCCTGTACTAATGTTCCAATAATTTGCAACACTAGCACCATTATATGTTATTTCTAAAAATTGTAAGAGAGGCTCAAGCGCAATTTTGAATGCAAGGGGAGAGAAGGTGTCGCCTTGTTTCAATCCATCTTTCACATTGAAACATTCAGATTTACCATTAGGTATAACAAACTTTGTCGTAGATTCACCTAATATTTCCAGAATTCCATCAGCAGTAATTTCATCAATCCCTAAGAATAGCAGTCCATCACGAAGCATAATTCTCGGTAATGAGTCATAAGCTTTTTGATGTCAACAGCCAAACCATAAAAAGGTTTCTTGTCCTTTTTGCCCAAGCAATCATATTGTAAATTGAAAGGACTCTGTGAATAGTTTCTCTGCCGTCTTCACCACCAAATTGAGCTAATGATAATCTTCCCTTTAACACTTCCTTCAATCTTTTGGTGATTAATTTAGTAGCTATTTTAAGTCCTGAGTCCATAAGGGCAATAGGTCTATAGTTAGCAGGGTTTGAGTGGTCCTTATTCTTTTTGTGAATTGGGAGAATGCTGACACTTTGCATAGATTCAGGAGTAAATCCAGTTGTGATGATATTTTCAATAATTTGAAAAATTTCCTCCTGTAATTCCTTACACATGTATTTGATAGTTTTTTGTCTTAAACCTAGTTCATTGGGTGCTGTGGATTTCAAATTCTGAATTATCCATTCTTTCTCTTCCGTGGTAATTCTACCGAGTATTTTGTCATTGCAATTATCAATTAATGGATGTTTGTACTTGAAAAACTTGGTAATGTCAATTTGATGATTTCTTCCTCTAAAGTTGAGGTTTTGTTGATATTTGTCCTTGATCACATTGGCAACTTCATTGGGGTCACTAATTTCAGTTCCTTCGATAGATAATTTGTATGGTGGTGATGACGTTTTGTAAATTTTCTTTCTCAGATGTTTAGAGTTGGTTGCATAGTTTTGTTCCCACCATTTCATCTTTCTGTTCAAAGCCTTATCATGGCTCCATTTGATATGGTTCTTGATTTTCTCTTTGACACTTGCAAGACATTTTGGAACCTGTTCTAAAGTTTTACCAATAGTGGTCAAAAGTTTGTCACAAGGATATCCGTGCTCATTTCTATCAAGTATTAACATGAGCTTCTTATATTGCTTATTATATTTGTAGATTTTAGGATCAAGTTTAGGTGGATTGACCTCCACAAATTTGTCGCCTAGTTTATCACAAATGAAAAGCCATTTGTCGTTATCAGATTCTAAATTCTTAACTTGAGATACACATTCTTTGCTAATGGCCAGCACTTCTTTCTTATTTTTGGGATCTTGAAAGTTACGCTTCTTCCGAATTAACAAAGGTGTTCGTTGACATGAGAGGTCAAGTAGAATTTTAACCATTTTGTGATCTGATATGAAGTTGGCATTCAGTACTTCTCCAGATGCAATTGGAAAATCTGTGGATATGTAATCTATTATAGACTTGGATTGTTTGTTAATAGTATAATGAAGGTGCCATGATAAATGAGGAAAGGATAGTAATTAAGATTTCTCTTGTTAATAAGATCTAGTATGTTTTGATCAGTTCTTCTAGATTCGTTTGAGGAGTGATTCTCGGATAAAATCGCATTGTAATCACCTCCAATAATGATTTTGTAGTTAGGATATTTTTCAATTAGGTTGTCAAGAATATATGTGAATTCACATCTGTCAGCTGGTTGATTTGGAAAGTACGCAGAAATTACTAGAGTATTAATTGAATTGATTTTACATTTCACGCCAATAATTCGCGCGTTATTCTTAATGATCGGATCTAAGATGATTTCTTCAATATCTTTGAAAGTGCTTTTGTTGAGGCAAATAGATACACCACAGGAATCTCTTGGATTGTGATAATATGTAAATGAAGAATAATATATAGAGGGAAAATCTGGACCAATGTAGACGCTTTTAACTTCCTGGAGCATGATTATATCAGGAGTGATTGAGTTGAGGTAGCCTCTTAGGGCTGATAATGGTTCTGCTCTGAGACCATTAATGTTGAGGGTTAGAATAGATAATTCTGGAGCTACTGAAGTGAATCAAGTAGTTTTAGCTTTTTGTGACACTCATCAATTTCCTCTTGATATATCTTCCTCTTGGTATTATCTTTTGTACAACCAGACAGAAATGTTAGAGTAGCAATTCTATTGGTAATCATTAATTCTTCATTATTTGCTCTGATAATATTAGCCATTTCCTTAAATCCCATAGCCAATTTCTGATTAGATTGTGTTTTCATTTTTTCAATCTTATTTAAATAATCTTAACTGTTAATTTGTTTTTAATTTTTATATCTTTTACTGTACTGAGGTTCATGGTCTTCAGAATGACCATGGTGACCACCTTAGATATGTAATTAATAACCAAAGTAGTTGGGACAAATCAGAATGAGTAAAATTTCTTTACAGAGTTCTTTGAATTCGATCCATCCAATTTATTGGAATAGAGTTCTCCATTTGGTGCAAGCAACGCACTCCACACAGCAGACACATATCCATTCCATCCTTCAGTCCTTCTTCTTCTCTTGAGGTAGGATCAAAAGACTCTACACTATTAGTTTTACCTCAACTATTAATAATCGATTGAATTCGTTCTTAATTCTTCACTTGCCAGGTTTTTGGACCAAATAATTGTCAACAGAACTTCTAAAAATAAATTCCAAAAAAATTGAGAAACACCATGTCAACCCCAGTGAAGAGAAGGCTCATCAAAGACTTTAAGAAGATGTCCACGGATCCACCACAAGGAATCAGTGCAACTCCTAAGGATTCCGATATTATGGAATGGAATGCTGTTATATTTGGGTATGTTTTTATTTTGTGGGAGGATGAGTCTGAAAGTAATAATGATACTAACCAACACACCTTTTTGTTGTTGAATTGAAAATTCCTTATTATAATTTTCATTCATCATTCGAACAAATCTGAAACGAACTAACGGATTTAATATCAAATCATCGGACGATAATATTTCTTTTACAACATACATTTACAATGCACATTTGATCAATGATTATATGATAGTCCCGAAGATACTCCATGGGAAGGAGGTACATTTAAACTCAGTCTCTCGTTTAATGAAGATTATCCAAACAAACCACCAAAAGTGAAGTTCCTCACCAAAATGTTTCATCCAAATAGTATGTAATTTCCGTTATTCATTTTAATATATTCACTCACGTGATGATTCAATTCCTTTTCACAATAATATGATGTTCATTCGTTTTGATTAATTGAATTTTAATTTCGGAATATCATGTTGCACTGTTGAATCTTGAAGTTTATAATGATGGTCAAATTTGTTTGGATATTCTTCAAAATCAGTGGAGTCCTATTTATGACGTTGCTGCAATTTTAACCTCTATTCAAAGCTTGTTGACGGATCCAAATCCAAACTCACCTGCAAACAGCGAGGCTGCAAGACTTTACACTGAAAATAGAAAGCTTTATGAGAGAAGAGTGAAAGAAATGGTTGAAAAATCATGGCAAGAGGAAGGAGATGCTGCTGAAGAGGAAGAGGAGGAAGAATAGAGATCTACCAATGAAGTATTCGTAATTTCATTGTCACCATCTCAATAAGATGGCAATTTCATTACTTTCACAACACATGTATTTTAAAATGTTTTTAATGTGGAATGATTCCTCGCAGTGATAAACAAAATCATGCAATATCTCCAATTTTTTGAGTTCAAATTGGATCATCATGAGACTCTTACGCTTTTCATGAATAAACTGTTGCCTTATTCATAAACACGTGTTTTTCAAAGATCAGAGCACACGCGAGAATGAACAATTTGTAACCTTAAGTTTCCAAATTATTGTTGGACGTATACGAATGGATTCAATAACTGAACACACAAAAATGCTCCAACATCTCGTATCTTCATCGACGACCCATCTCCTGATCGTATTGGCCATCATGACTCTACTTTTTCTAATTGGATCCTATTTGTTGTTCAAAAAGTTAGCAAAAGCACAAACCACATTATGGAAGCTATCGGATTTTACTTTCATCTCAGCCGATGATTTAAATAGCGATCGATTCGGAATGAAGAACAAACAGAAAAAAGTTCAAGTCAATAATCCACTCTTTATACAACGACATAAGAACAAGGCTGAACAATATTCGGTTTTAAATGAACCTGATTTGGATTTGAGCATTATTCTTCCTGCCTACAAAGAAGAGAGTCGGATTCATGTCACTCTTCAAGACACTTTTCAATATCTCGAAAGGAAAATTGAGAAAAATCCACAATTTAGATGTGAAATGATGATTGTGGATGATGGAAGTACAGATAATACCATCGGAGTAGTTGTTGATTTTATGAAAGATTACATCAATAGAAATCCAAATATTGATATTCAATTATTAAGATTGATAAAAAAC
>NW_025407945.1:214587-249759 GCF_008403515.1 Naegleria fowleri
AAGGAGGTACATTTAAACTCAGTCTCTCGTTTAATGAAGATTATCCAAACAAACCACCAAAAGTGAAGTTCCTCACCAAAATGTTTCATCCAAATAGTATGTAATTTCCGTTATTCATTTTAATATATTCACTCACGTGATGATTCAATTCCTTTTCACAATAATATGATGTTCATTCGTTTTGATTAATTGAATTTTAATTTCGGAATATCATGTTGCACTGTTGAATCTTGAAGTTTATAATGATGGTCAAATTTGTTTGGATATTCTTCAAAATCAGTGGAGTCCTATTTATGACGTTGCTGCAATTTTAACCTCTATTCAAAGCTTGTTGACGGATCCAAATCCAAACTCACCTGCAAACAGCGAGGCTGCAAGACTTTACACTGAAAATAGAAAGCTTTATGAGAGAAGAGTGAAAGAAATGGTTGAAAAATCATGGCAAGAGGAAGGAGATGCTGCTGAAGAGGAAGAGGAGGAAGAATAGAGATCTACCAATGAAGTATTCGTAATTTCATTGTCACCATCTCAATAAGATGGCAATTTCATTACTTTCACAACACATGTATTTTAAAATGTTTTTAATGTGGAATGATTCCTCGCAGTGATAAACAAAATCATGCAATATCTCCAATTTTTTGAGTTCAAATTGGATCATCATGAGACTCTTACGCTTTTCATGAATAAACTGTTGCCTTATTCATAAACACGTGTTTTTCAAAGATCAGAGCACACGCGAGAATGAACAATTTGTAACCTTAAGTTTCCAAATTATTGTTGGACGTATACGAATGGATTCAATAACTGAACACACAAAAATGCTCCAACATCTCGTATCTTCATCGACGACCCATCTCCTGATCGTATTGGCCATCATGACTCTACTTTTTCTAATTGGATCCTATTTGTTGTTCAAAAAGTTAGCAAAAGCACAAACCACATTATGGAAGCTATCGGATTTTACTTTCATCTCAGCCGATGATTTAAATAGCGATCGATTCGGAATGAAGAACAAACAGAAAAAAGTTCAAGTCAATAATCCACTCTTTATACAACGACATAAGAACAAGGCTGAACAATATTCGGTTTTAAATGAACCTGATTTGGATTTGAGCATTATTCTTCCTGCCTACAAAGAAGAGAGTCGGATTCATGTCACTCTTCAAGACACTTTTCAATATCTCGAAAGGAAAATTGAGAAAAATCCACAATTTAGATGTGAAATGATGATTGTGGATGATGGAAGTACAGATAATACCATCGGAGTAGTTGTTGATTTTATGAAAGATTACATCAATAGAAATCCAAATATTGATATTCAATTATTAAGATTGATAAAAACAAAGGAAAAGGATTCGCAGTCAAACAAGGAATGATTAGAGCACGTGGAAAATTAATATTATTTGCAGATAGTGACAATGCCACAGATATTAGAGATTTGGACAAGTTATTATCTAAAATGGAGGAAATGAAACAACAAAACAACTCCAAGCATGGATATATGGTCATTGGAAGCAGACATCATTTAATAGAGGGTGTCAAACGAGAAAGAAAATGGTATAGAAATATTACCATGTATGGTTTTCATTTTCTTGTTTACTTTGTGGCAAATATAACTAATATTAGTGATACACAGTGCGGATTCAAGCTGATGGACAGAGAAGCCGTCAGACAAGTACTTCCAAACATGAAAATAGATAGGTGGTGCTTTGATATTGATCTCATTCATATTTGCAACACCATGAAAATCCCAATATTTGAACACCCTGTAAATTGGACAGAAATTGAAGGTAGTAAGGTCAATATTTGGGGAATTATTGGGATGGCACGTGACTTGTTCCTCATACGAATGTACTACACTCTCGGAATTTGGAAAGTCGTCGAAAATCCAAAACTTGAACCATCAGTAAATTAATTACGCTTCCTTATTTGTCATGTAATTTCGGTGAAACATAGTTTATGAAATAATCAGTTATTTTGTAAATATTTTAATTTTCTTCCAGTAATTCTTCAAGCTTTCTGGCAAGCTTAAAGTAAATATGACTTGGATACACCTGTTCTACAATTATAACAAATTGTTTTGTGACCATCCTTGGGGTTGAATCTGCATTTGACATTTTCTTTTGAAGTGGAGTCCAATCTTCTTGTTCTCTGGGAGAAACAGGAGTTTCTGCCGTTGGTGTTGTTGGCAATGGTGACAGCTCTTGAACTTCAAGTTGTAGTGAAATACATTTGAGAATTCTCTCTGCATGTTTGTGATATCTGTTCAATAATTCCTTATGTTGCTTGTGGGTAATTGGAATAACATTTGATATTCCCGTAGTATTGCCACATGTGTGAGTTTGTGACTGTTCAGATAGCGTGCTTCCAACAACAATAAATAAAGAGCTCATCCATAATAGGCGCGGGACATCACCTGCCTCTCTTGATTCTTTTCTAATCTTTTTTACACAGCTCTCTAGTCGATCCTCTAACACAAAGGTTGGAACTAGAATGCCATTGGTATCTCGTATCGACGAGTCTATCATTGGAATGTATTGAATTGCATTTTCAAAAACAGAAAATCTATAACCTTGCTCTGTAGTTTGAGCTTTTTCATCCATAAAGTCTAATAAGAACTTAAATGTACTATACACGTTTGGAATTTGTGCTTGAATGAAAACATAGAGATAGACAGGAAGCGTGTCATCAGCACCTCGATCTGAAATTTTACCTCGTTTTTTCTCTTCAATAAAGTCTATAGCTGTGATTAATTCTTTTCCAACTTGCACAAGCACATCCAACTTTTGATGAGCAGTTGTATATTCTGTGGAAATTTCTCTAAGTTTCTTTATACATTGATCATACGGATTTTCAAATAATACAATTTCATCTGTTGGAATAAAACCCTCCTTAACACCCAATTCTCGCATGGAAATTGTAGAGAGAGCAAGTGTTTTGAATTTATACATGTTGTCTTGTTCTTGATACTGAATGTGGCATGTAACATCACATTTTGTGTATATTTTAACGTGGTCAATAATTTATATGTACTTACGCAAAACTTATAGATTGTGAATAATGCATTATAAATTCTACTCAATACATGGTCTTTAAGTTCATACAGAAGCTTTTTATGGCCGAATAATACGGTAGCATCTGCTCCAATAATAAAACAGGTTTTCTCAAATAAAAATATCACAAAGGAATGCTGACATGGTTATGACAGAAAATACTCTAACATGTTCGTACTTACAAAGTCGTCAAGAGCATGAGGAATATGGTATTTGGCAGATGCTGTGGATTGGATATCACTTTGATGATATTTCCAATTAAAAGATTTACAAATTTTGAAATTATTCTCGATAGAACGTGATCGTTGGTTGCCGTTGAGAGAACTCCGTTAATTGGCAAAATTTCTTCAGTGTTGTGGACTATCTGTGTGAGGTTATCATAGGTAATTTTCGTCAATTTTCGGCTCATTGCATCCGTAAGGTAGGTCTGTAAAGTATCTTGAATTTTCACTCTTGACATGGGTGATACGCTATCTTCTTGAGCTTTCTTTTTCTTCAATAAATTTTGAAATTGAGCTATTTGCAAATTTCTCTTTTCATAATTTATGGCATCTGTAAAGCTGGCAAAAAGTCCGTCCCATTTTCGTTGGGTGACAAGGTCTTCTTTGCCAGTATTGGAGTTAGACATGTGAAAATGACGTAGTTCTGTCATTTTTCTCAGTTTTCTTAACTTCTTCTCTCAGAAGCATTACTTGACATTTGCTGTTCACGTGTTGTATAGTACCTTTTTCATAGGTGGCTTTTTTGATATTATTTCCGCTCCATTCTCCAATAATTCTATCTCCATTTGGTAATCGCAATACTCCTCGTCCTCCCTGAGAGCCTGCTTTCCATTCTCCTTCATACACAGTACCGTCTTTGAAGATCATGGTACCGAAACCTTCTTTTCATTGTCTTTCCAATTTCCGTAATATTCAGTTTCATTTTTCATGTCTATCATCACTCCAAATCCTTCACGCATGTCTCTCAAGAAACTTCCATTATATTTTGATCCGTTTGCATAATGTAACTCTCCCTCTCCGTGCTTCATGATGAATGGTAAGCCCTCTTCTCCTGATGGTATGTTACCGAAAATATTATTTGCTTCACTTGTACTGTTAAATGAGAAAGGGGACTTCTTTTTCTTTGAATTAGAGGAATTTGAATTATTTGTACTGGTGTTAGATGACTGTAGAGGAGACGCACTCGAGGAAGGTGAGCTCACAGTTTTACGATTGTAATATTCTGATAGTACATTTGAGTCATCCAAAAGCTCTTCTGTGAATGCCATTACAGCACCACAGTATCGATCTCCATTGCTGTATTGGATCACAGCAGGTGTATCTGTATGGCAGTGAAACCGGTTCAAGGCGATCATCACAGTCGTCATTTGTGAAAAGAGATCAAATGTCAATTCATTAAAATTTGAAAAAACATGTGTTATTCCAATAAGCAAGTCCATTCAACAACACACAACTACTTACCAATACATGGCAAATTAGAAAACCATTTACCGGTAAACTGCTTTATAGCAGGTTGTGATGTATTGTAATTTGGTGGATAATCTCTTTCAGCATATTCCGAAAACCAACAATTGCTTGACCCGTGTCGTTGCCCTTTCAAGTTTACCTCTCCATCGTACATATCACCATTTGAATATTCCAATAACTCATGCCCACAGGGTGGTTCTCTTGCTAAATTTTCCGCAGTCGGTAAAAGAAATGAAAATGATAATCCTGGTGATGATGATGATGAAGAATTTGATCCTGGTAAGCCTGTAGAATTGGGCGACGAAATAGTACTGATGTTACTACTACTACTACTGTTATTGAAATTCTGATGACCCTGATGATTGGGCATCACTGCCGAGATACTTTCAGGATTTCTCACACTCCTACGGAAGAGGCTTTTCATTTTTTTGTTGTTTATTGTCTCATCGCGATGAGGAGGTTCATCCTTGTGAGAGAAGATCAGTGATCGAGTGTCGGAGTTGATGAGGAAGGCTTTGATTTATTTAGAAGGAGTTTGATCTATGGCGCTTACTGGGGACGTTGTTCATTCATTTTACAAATTAATTGGATTACAAAAGAGGAATCCGTGTGAGAGCCATTTACGAAACAGAAGAAATCGTCCATTCATGTGAGGCTGAACATTTAAGAATCAATGGTGAGAAGTTGAGTATTGAGGGAATAGCTCATTTTACCACTTGTTGTGTGTTTTATTATTTTCTTTCATTTGGTAAATTATTTGTGGTTGCAAAATTGGAAAGGATCATGTGGCTCAAGTTTGTGTAAGGGTTAGATTTCTGGAGAGTCATCCTCTCATAAAATCATGAGGTATTCTGTGGGAACATAACCAGAAGCTATCACTGTTTGGCATGAGTCTGATAAGACCTCTACTAATTTAAAACCTTTTCGTGTCTGACGAGAGGAAGGAAGAATTTTAACTTTTTGACCTCTTTGTACGCTCACTTCTCCCTCTCCTTCTGCTTCGTAATCAATTTCAATGGTTTTAATAGTTCCATCCAATTGCACGCTATCATCTGTGTCATAGACGTCGTCATTCATTAGAACAGAGATAATTCTTGGAGCTTTGTAATTTTTACCTAAATCCAAACATCGAGCGTCGAAAAATCCTTGAGAACCATTTGCAACAGCTCTACCATACCAGTAACAATCCTCTTCATTTCTATCATTGGATCCTTTCTGAATCACCTCAATTATATTTCCTGCTCTAAAAGTCAATTCAGTTTCGTCCTTGGCATAATGGTCACGAATAGCCATGAATTGATTTTGTTGTAAATTGTTATTGTTCTTTTCTTCCTCAGCTTGTTGATTTGAGTTGGGACTTGGAATGGTTGGACTTTTTACAACACCATGTAAAGAAGAATTGTTCGAGTTAACAATATTATAAACTGGTACTTCTTGACTTGAGGATTCAACTTGTACTGTGACCATTTGATTATACTGTTTTTGTGAAGATTGGCTTTGAGAAGAGGTCGATGCAAAAGTACCTCCTTTGCTGTTCTTAATTTCATTCCAGTGCTTATTCACTTCAAAGAATTCAATAATTTCCTGTAACGTTGGAACAAGAGGTTCGCTCAATAAATTATCAAAATAATTTTGGAGTTCCATTTGTCGTTCATGAATCTTTGTGAATATCAAATGTTAATGAAGGAAAGTTTAGTGTCAATGACTCACCTTGTCTTCTTTTAAATTTCCAACGAGGTACTACATGATGTTTATGGTGGTAAAGTTGATTCGCAAAGGATGATGAAATATCAATAATATCATTCACCAAAAGACGGAGATCATGAATCATTGTATTCCATAATATCAAATGTTAATGAACGAATGAAAATTTAGTGTCGATAACTCACCTTTTTCGGGAATTTTCCAAACTTTTTCGTGTTAATTATTTTTGAAAGTAAGTTGTGCAATTTTTCCATTTCGGAATATCTTTTACAGATTTCCCAAATGACTCCATCATAATTTACAGTGACATGATAGACCTATCTCAACAAAAATTTCGAATTCGGAACATGAAGAGCAATGATCATCATCATGTTTGTTATTCATTCCATTAATAATAATAATAATAATGGTGGTGGTGTTGGTGGCGGCATAAATTCAACAATGAATCATCGAGAGAGCACAGGTTGATGATGACTTACCACATATTGTTTGTCATCCTCACTTTTCAAAACGCTGTGATGTGAAATGACGACTTTCATTTTTTTTGTTCAGACACACGAGAGCAAAAAAATGTCTCAACAAGACCCCAGACGAGACAGAACTACTCAAACAAAAAGTGGCACAGTTTGGAATCAGCTCTTCGAATTGCAATTGATTTCGTCAAGAGCCTCAAACAGCCACCTGGAACTTGTCCCTTGTCTTAAGTTCATCTAGAAATTTCAGCGACTCCGACTTTGCGAAAAAAATTGAAAAAATTGAAAATCATCATCATCAGTAAAAGTGTCCAACAGGATCAGGCTGATATGTTCTGAACTCTTTGCATTAATTGGATCTCAAATTCGCAAAAAGATAAACAAGGACCTAGCAAAGAATGGTCTCACCACACATGGTGTCGGTTATTGTTTCACCTGTGCTCAGGGAGTTCTTTTTAGAAAATTTTGAAGCCCGAGCTTGATGGTGGTTTTGTATCACCAAAGAAATTTGCAAAATTAATTTCAGTTAACACAAGTCGACATTGGAATACCTGTTTCAAAGATCCACTTACTAATGAATATATATGTCCATCTGAATAAGAAATGCACACAAACTAACAAATGAAATTACAGGAAATGTAAAAATTTATTATTTATGAGATAGTATTTAGAAGAAATTATAAACCATGTCAAATTTTTTGAGGTCACTTTTTTCTTTGATTTTGCATGACTTGCCATGATATTGTTTATGAATGTTCATTGTGCACATAGAACAACAACATGAGATAGTATTTAGAACATGTTGGTTTGTTGATGTGACAGTAATTCTCGAACAAATCCCGAGATGTTGGTTGTGTGAATGTGGAAAAAGGGTCTGTTGGTCGCATTTAATTGTGATTTGTCATACAAAAAACCCTCTTCCAAAAAAATTACAGGAATGATGTAGAGAATGAGAAACAATTTATTTAAACATTCACAAATAATACACTACGATTATTTACTGCAATACATCCTATCAATAACTATTGTGTTATATGAAGCAAGAGATGGTGATGACTTGGACTGGTTTTGGATGGCCAATCCAAAAAAAAATGAATCAATCACCATTCGGATCGACCAGCAACCCTAACATCATCTCGTCATCATCATCGGGCACAAATTTACCAATTGTTCCTCCACCATCGGTTTCATCACCAACAACACCCAGTGTGCTACCACAGAGAGATTATGCTCCAAATATTTTGGATCAAAATTTGAACAGGCCAAAGAAGGAAGTGAGCGAGACCATATTTTCCTTCCTCTTTGCTGAAGTTGTACAGTATTGTCAATCCCGAGTGAATGATATGAATGAGTTACATGAAAAGTAGGTGTTGATGATGAATATGTCATTGTTTAATTATCAAAAAATTGATCTTGGTTTCATTGAATTTAATTGAACAATAATAATTTATTATTACTGATTGTGGTGTCAAAAGATTAATGCAGCTGGGCATTCCCATTGGACAACGATTATTGGAATTATGTGTATTGAGAGACAAGAATTCCAAAAGAGAAATCAAAGTCAACAACATGCTCGGTTTTATTGGAAATACATTGTGGAAAACTTTATACGGACGGGGAGTGAGTACTATCGAAAGAGCAGCTGCCAGTACACAAACCGATACTTCCAATCCACAACTCAAGCCAGTTATTACTCGATGTAGGTTTAAACTTGTGTGTGAATTTCTTTTGTCACATCTTTCAATTTCTCATTTTGAACAGACATGATTTACGAAAAAGAACCGCTGGAGACTAAATACATCTCGCCTCCCAGAGACATGAACGTACAATGTGCATACTTTAGTGCTGGAATCATAAAAGGGGCTCTTAATGCAGCTGACTTTGTAAGTACCAATGTTCATGAGGCATTTACATTTTACTTTGCAATGTATTTTCGTCCAATAACGAAGAGGGCTGAAGTCCGAGTTGCCATGACTGAGAATAGAGACTACACCGTTTTTTTGATAGATTTCGAGGAGGATGTAATTCGACGAGAATTATAAATTGTTCAAAAATGACGTGCTATTTATACAGTGTATCATGTCCTCTTGTTGTTCGAGTCTCGCAGGTTGGGAATTCCCAAGCTAAAACTTCATGTAAAGTTATTGCGACGTCAGTTTTCCACATCAAACAAAAAAATATTTTCTCTCACTTACACCCAAACCGCGTGATGATGAATTCACTCCTGCTCGAAATATTTTTCTTCAAGAAACTTCCTCTCAAAGAAGTGGGAGAGAATTGTGATTTGTTGCGCGAGCTGTGTGACTTTATGGATGATTCTGATATCGTGCGAGATTGGAAAATTCACTTTGATATCGATATCCATTCTGTGCAAAGAACTTTTGAAAATTGGAGAGAGACGCAAACTTCTCCAATTTCTATTTCCATACCAGTAGGAAAAACAGTTTTCGACATGCTACGACATGAACAGGATATACTACCTTTCTACTTACCTGGAAATAATTCTTGTCTTGTTCTCAAGAAAGCACCAAGCCACGCTAATTACAGTTTCATCGCCACTGCCTTTCAAATTCATGCACCAAACAACATAGTCATGGAACATAAGGGGTATCCAGTAATGACAGTTCCTGAAATGTCAGTAGGCGTCTATGATGGTTGTTTATTGTCTTCTCAAGACTTTATCAATCAATTACAATCGTTATGCATGGATTTAGAAGAAACAATGGCTACATCATCCAAAGGCCGTAAAAGACAGACCGAAGTGAGAGATGTTGCGTCTCCCAAATTGATTTTCGATTGGCTATTACCAACACTTACGGACTGTGTCGGCCACGTACCTGTCACAACCGTTCAAAAGAAAATTAGAAACTCTATAGAATGGAAAGATTCTTTAAAACCGTACAGACGTTCAGGTCTTTGGATGTGTATCAAGACATGTTTGCAATTGAACTTGGTGTGGTCCTTTGGCATGAAGAAAGGTACACTCCTATACAAAATATTCATGTTGCGCTTTATGAGCTATTTATGTTCTAAAAGCGAAGGAACAATGTCCTTCGATCTGGTCATGCAAATGCTTTCAAAGTTGTCTGTCAGGTTGGCAAAATTGGAGAGTATGATTGAAAAATCTACTTTTGACAATAATTTGGTATCATTGTCTCAAAATGTAATGGAAATGTCTTTAGAACTGATCCATCGATTTAAATGTAACGCAGATGATTGGTGGAAGAATGAAATCGATTCATGCTCAAAAGATAACTCTTTTCCAATGAATTTAGAACATTTAGATGTTAGAAATGAAATAGACCTCTCTCTCCCTAACGCTTCAAAACATTTAAAAACCATGAGAGATTCATTACACGCCATATATACAGGTCAACAGTATGTACACAAACCTCCAAAGGACGTTGATGCTTCTGAAAGAAATGACTTTGAATACCTGTGTGAGATCGAAGACTTGATTCGAAAAGATATGTTGAAATTCATTCATGAACAGAAATTTAAATCAAAAAACCTCTTTGAAATACTAGAACAATATCATATTAAGGCAACCAACTTGTATGAGAATGATCCGGTAGGAAAAAGCAGATTTTTTCTTAACTGTTTTTAATATTGTTCGTGGACTGCATATGATTGCAGTTAAAAATATGCCTCTACTCTCACACTACAAGTCTGGTGTGGACATCAGCACGATACAATCCTTATTGTTGTGCTCACAAGAAGACCTAAAGTATGCCCATGATTTGGAAAAGTATTTTAACGAGCATGATCAACAAGCCACCAATGATTCAGATTTTCTATCCAACACTTTTTCCAGTCGATCTTTTTTGTGTGCGATATGCCACAAATGATTCCATTATGCAGCAAACTTTGAAACAAATACTTGATGGAATTGATCGAAAGAAAGAGAAAAAAGCTTCAGGAAGTAAGAAAAATGAAAGAGGAATATGAAAATCTACAAAGGAAGATCCGAAATTCGCAATGTGAGTATTCCACAAACACGTATGGCCATACTCAGCATAGCAGATTTTGCAATAAGTGTCGCTTAACGCAACAGTGCAATGATATGAACATTTGTATCTACGAGAAGGATCTTCCAGACGAGATACATTTGAGAAACGCCATAGTATTTGAGCTAAAGTTGCCCGAAGGATATGGCTACTTAAGAGATGCATTTCATATTTTGTGTCAAATGCAACAACGAGTTTTAGAAGATTCCACCGAGATATATTGCCGATGGAGATCTTCCTTTGGTTTATCAGAATTCACATCAAACTCTTATTCTCCAAAATACGTTACACTTGCAAGTACTGTAAAAAGCTTAACGCAATCGCATTACAGCCAGAAACATGTCACATATTCTGAAGATGCATTTATTCAGCCCAATGCATGTAATGTATGTAATGTAACAGTTGTAGCAAATAAGGCAGTGTTGATTTATTCTTCACCTCAAATTGGAACAAAAGATTTCTATTTTCCACTTGAATCGCCAGTGTATAAATCTCTAGAATGGACAGTCCATAGCTGTGCGAATTCTCACAAAGAAGTACTTGCAAAGCAGAACACATGCCACACCAATCTTAGCCTCTCAGAGTTTATTGAATTTGGAATTTTACGGTGTGGCCACCGGTTACAATTACATAACTTTGCGAAATGTTTGGCCAACGAGTCTCTTTCTTTTGACACACCGGATGTACAAAGACTGATACTTCAAAGCTTATGGCAAGCATGTAGTAACGGAGAGACTAGTAGTGATTGGTTTCGAGAAGCAAACCAAAGTTTAAGAAACGACGATTTTTCTTTGCGCTTATTGCAGTTATTGGAAGCTACATTGGAAAAGTACAAGGAAAATTGGAAGTCCATTTGTATAGCATGCATGATCATTTGCTCTACATTGAGAATTTTACAAATTACTGATTCAGCAAAGATCCAAAAAGATTGTCTTCAATTGGTAGAGACTGTAAGAAAAACAACACGTCACTGGTCACAACAAGTAGAGGACTTACTTCCAAAGATGAATAATGCACCAACGAGTGAACAGAAAGCAATGAGAAATCATTTGGTACAAATTTGTTGTTGTACTGTAATGACGTACGGAGTACCTCCTCAATATGCTTCTTTGATATTTGAAAAAGATCCGAACGCTTTGCAAACATGGCTCCAATCGCTCACAATCATACATGATAATATGCTGCTAAACAAAGGAACATCTTATGGAAGTTTTATGGCCTTTCTACTTCGTCAATACTACATGACATCCCATACTATTGAGAAGGTTATTCATGATGAAATCGAAAAAGATTCAACAGCACTATCCAAATTTGTAATCTCCCACTGGAATGAAGCCAGTAAGGGAGAATTACAATCATGGAAGCAATACAACAACCAGGAAGCGCATTCCAGATGGTATCATTCGACTTTAACAACTCATTGTGGGAAAACGATTATTGAAATTGATGTGTTAAGGGGATCTTTTTTGATTGATGGTGCTCCTGTTGGACGTCTTCCTTCTATCGTGACAAGACATCCCGATTACACAAGGCTTTTTTCAAATTATGGTTCGTATCATTCTCTTTCTTTGAATACTGTGTTTACCAATTATCTTCAGTTTTTGATGTACAACCTGGAAGTTTAAAAGGAACCTATGTGACAAAATCTCCGATCAGTGGAGCTTACTACAAATTTAACAAATTTGGAGATTGCGTCGAGATCATTGAGAATAATTCAAAGGGAGAGTTAAAACTATTTTCTGACACCTTTTTTAAAACAGATTTGCCACATCATTTTGTGAACAATTACAGCCATTGGTTTGACTCGACAACAAATTCAATTTTGTTTCGACCAAAAAGTTTCTTTGATCCTAATTTTAACTCTCAAGTGGAATATGTATTGAGCCTTCAAGGGAATATATTGACTGAAACTGCTACGGGACGCAAGTTGATGGATGTTCATGGACATACTTTTCGAGAAATTCTAAAACCCGTGTCTCGAATTGAAGATTCTTCCTTCATCCATTTATTCGTAAATGCATCTCTGGACGAAATAACACTAGATTTACCAAGAAAAGGATTACACTTTTCTTTGGTTGAACAAAAGTATATGAGATCTAAAGAATTTGATATGAAGGTAATCGAGCACTGCAATATTGGAACACTCATTGGGCTACAGAGTGGCATATTACTTGAGTCTGATAATTCTGACAGGATTATCATTGTCCCGAATGGAGACATTCAAGTGTCAAGCACAAGTGAAGCTAGCCATCAAAGAGTACGCATCAACAATGACACCCAATATCCTGTCAAGTATTTTGCATATAGAGTCAATCGTTTACTCTGGCAATTGGAGGGTGAAGATAATTTATCCTCTTGGTTGTTTTTGGCTCTTCTTCATGCTACCACTTCTTCTGTCATTGAAGATCTCTTCACAAAACAAACAGGAACTGAGTCTGCTTTACGTATTTTGCACTCTTCTCGGGCATGGCAGCAACGGCCACTGCAAGAATTTGATTTGTCATTATTACTCAAAATAGCTGCCTTATCTCCTGAAAGAAAATATTATCCAAAACATTTGCGTCAAATGGAATATGTCACATGGCCAAGATCCATTCCAACTATGGCTGCTCATGATGCATTCGTCATCATAGCCTCCAAGATTTATGATTATTCTCAATCATTGGCATTTCTATATCCACAACCACTGGCTGAGGATAAAGAAACGGAACATCCATTTCCAACCTTACTATTTCTCAATGAAAGAGCGTACGATCAATCAATGAACAAATACAATAGTAATGCTTGGCTATCACGTGACCTTTACGCTAGAAAACAAGAGAGCAATTTTATCTTTGCTCCAACACATCGGCCACCGTCACAAGACACATCCGTTCGAAGGTTAGCTTGGAGCTCGAGAACGAATCATTTGTATGCAAAGGGAGATGTACAGTACGAGATTTATGGAAGAATGAAATGTTTGTCACCAATTCAAGAGCTTCCTTCAATTGTGGAGTGGTCTAATCTCAATGACATTCCTCCTCACATTTTATCTCTTTACTACATGGCTGTCAAGAAAAACAAAACTTTTGTTACATTTCTTATTTCATATTTAGGATACAAATATGGTAGTAATTATGAAACGCTATTGGCATATCTGTTAGCTATTCTAAACAATGCTCAAAAGTTTCCAAAACCATTGCTGTCCACACCAGAAAAAGATATTGAAAATGTAAAAGAAATTACTTTGAAAGAAGAAACTTTGAAAAAACACTTGAACGACTGGAAGAAGAGTTTTGACGAAGCACCTCACTCTTATCAAAGATATAATGAATCAGAATCAGACTATCAATACCGTTTAAGACAAGAGTACGAACAAGAGATACAGTCAAGAACAAGCAGAATGTTATCAATTATTAGAAAGTGTTTTGATACTTTTAAATCCATATCGTACAGTCATATTTCTCTTCATTCTCAATATTTTTCATTGCAAAATTTACTCACGAAACTCCAGGATTACATGAAAAAAGTTTGCGTGAATATAGATTTAAAAACATGGTTTGACAAAATCATTGAAACACTCAAGACCATTGTTCCGTCTACACGACCTGAACTACCATCTTTGCATGACATTAGAATTGAAAAATGTGCAAAAAAAGAAAACTTTAATATTCTTACGTACATGTACAAAATTAAGCAGCATTCTCAGTCATCACTGAACTCGGATGATCTTCGAATGGCAAAACTGATATTCAAGACTGGTAAAATTCCTGATACTTCACTAGACAACTTTTTCACATCAAACAATAATGCCTTGTTTTTGGATTATATGGAAGAGCTTAGATCGAGTTATCAATGCAGTAGTCGCGAACTCACAAGCGAAGAACGTGTATCCTCAATGCTTGAAAAATTATGGAAATTAGTGGAAATGCTTTATCAACCATGTAAGAGGTCATCATCAGTAGCATTTTCCAAAGCTGGATTGTGGCCTAAATTACATCCAACGAGAATCCTCTCACAGCTCCTATTTGAGAAGAAGAACTCTAAGAATCCTTTCTTTCATAGGGATCTTGTTGGATCGATTGCTGTATTGTTCACACACAAACAACGTAATAAGAGATTACAAGCACTTTCTGCAGATGAAAACAAGAAAGTTCAATACGAAAGAGAGCTCGCAAATACAGGACACAAAAATTGGCAACCAAATATGCATCCTGAATGGCTCGTATTAGAAATTGAAATGAATATGATGATCCGCCCTACACAATTTGAGGTTGCTTCTAACATGATGAATTGCGATACGAACATGGTCATGCAATTCAATATGGGAGAAGGTAAAACATCAGTAATTATCCCAATGCTTGCTTTGAAATTGAATCATGGCCAGCTTTTTCGTTTAACCGTGTTGAAACAGCTTCTAAACACCAATTATACGTCACTCGTTTTCAAGTTGGGTGGTATTTTGAACAGAAGAGTGTTAATGATTCCTTTTTCAAGAGATACAAAATTGGAATCAAGTCAAATCGATCAACTGAAACTATCTTTGGAGAGATTAAAAGAACGAAATGGTGTATTGATCACAGTTCCAGAGTATAGATTATCCTTTGAACTGAAGGGTTTAGAAAAAGGTTTACAATCTCAATACGAACTGTCAAGAAAATTTATTGAACTTCAAGATTGGATGGATACAAATTGTAGGGATGTATTGGATGAGTCTGACGAAATTCTACATGTGAGATATCAATTAATATACACAGTTGGCGATCAATTATCTCTTGACGCAGCTTCTTTACGTTGGACAATACCACAACGAATTTTCAGACTCATTAAGAAGCATGCCAAAACCTTTTCTTGTCAATTTGAACGAGAATCAGAATTTCATGAAATTCCAAGTTTGTATCAATCAGAATTCCCTTATTTCAGATTGTTCGATCGAAATGTTTTTTCGGAAGAATTTGTTCCAATGTTAGTGCAAGACATTTTGGACGGGAAAGCGATGGATATCAACATTCCTTACAAACCAGAACATCGAACACTATTGGAAAGGTTCATGATTCAGGAGGAAGTTTCTCAAAAGGAAATGGACCAAGTTCGATCCCTCTACGAAGATACGATCACATGGTACGAATTATTGATCATGAGAGGCCTTTTCTCCTATCAAACTCTATTTCATTCACTCAACAAAAGATGGAGAGTGAATTATGGAGTACGAGAAAATTCCACCAAATTAATGGCTGTTCCGTTCAGGGCCAAAGATGTTGCATCTGAACGAGCAGGTAAGTTCTTTCATAATTATTCTACTGGCTCTTAATGTGTGACATTGTTTTCAGAGTTTGGACATCCTGATGTTGCAATTTTACTCACTTTGTTAAGCTGTTATTATTCTGGATTATCACATTCTCAGCTTGATACTGTTTTTAAATCATTGGATTGTATGCAAAATCCAGATATTGAATACCAGAAATGGTTAAATGAAATACCAAACAAGGAACAAATCTCATCTTCATTGGAATCTTATCACTCCATCAATCTTTCAGACTACCAACTTAAATATCAAAAACTTTATCCAATGTTATCCAAGAACATGTCAACCATTGATTTTTACTTGAATCGTGTCGTTTTTGCCAGAGAATGCAAACAGTTTAAACACAAACTATCAAGTAGCGCCTGGAATTTATGCAAAAAAGACCCAACATCCTACCTCTGGATTTTCAGGAACAAAGGCATTCTTATTACCCACCTCAATCATTCCAAATGAACTTCCATCACTAAAAGGCACCTCAGGTGACATGCTAAGAAAGCTTTTATTGAAAGAAAACGGAGACTATCATGTCATTGAAACGAATATGACGACAAAAAAAAGTATTACAACAAATTTGTGAATGCAATCCACCGATTCGAGTGTTATTAGATGTTGGAGCTCTCATGTTGGATATGAATAATCAGCAAGTTGCATCTGAATGGTTGAGTCAAATTCCTCAAGACAAGGGAGTTGATGCATCTGTCTTTTTTAACGATGAAGATCGAATTATGGTGCTGGATCGAAATGGTATCATTACTCCACTCGAGTTTTCACCATACAAAAACTCTTTGAATAAGTGTGTATGTTATTTAGACGATATTCACACCAGAGGCACCGATCTAAAGTTTCCTCATAACGCCAAGGCCGCTGTAACATTAGGACATGGTGTGACATTTGAACGACTCTCTCAGACATGCATGAGAATGAGATTATTTGGAAAAGGCCAAAGTGTTGCATTTTGGGCATCGGCAGAAGTTGACACAAACCTTCATTCATCGGAATATGAACGATGTGAAAATATTCAAGAAAAAATCGTCAGGTGGTCCATTTCAAATAGAATTAATATGGAACAAGAACACTATTTGCAATGGGCAACTAATGGCTTGTTATTCTCTATTAAGCAATCAGCAAAGTTAAGAATGAAAGAAAATGAATCTATATTAAGCATTCAAAAGAATAATAATGATTCAACATGTTCATTGAAAGAATATATTGAGAGATGCAAAGAAGATGAAATTACTGAATTACAACATTTTTATGGTAATGAAAGAAAACTTCGAACTATTGCAGAAATATTTGATAAAAGATTTGTGACTATGAAGAAAGACTACGATGAACAGTATCCAGAATTTTCAGAAACTGTTTCCAAAATTAATAGCAGTATACAATCTCGTGCAAATGACGCAAAAGTGTTTTCTCAAGTCTTAAATGAAGAACAAGAACGAGAGTTGGAACATGAATTGGAATTAGAAAAACGAGTCGAACGACCTCCACCAAAAACTCCTGCCAAGTCCATTCTGACACGTGATGTGGAGAACTTTATGCAAACTGGAATAATGTCACACTTCTCCTCTAATCTGAACTTTAATTCAATTGTTCGCAGTAACTTTTATACCTTTGGACAGTCCATTGTCTCACTTGGACAGGCATTTAAAATAACAACTTTGTCCGAGACTTGCCTCAAATCGTGTTGGAATCCTGCCTTACATGTAACGCAAGAATTTATTGAAGTTGTACGCGAAGAATCATTGCTAAAACTAACACATGAGGAATTCATGACACCACTTACTTGGATTGCTTGCTCCAAAATCTCAAACGTTGCATTGATATTGAGCCCATTTGAAGCCAATTACTTCATTCAAAGAATCACATCGAACTCTCCTGTGCGCTTGTACATGTTTTGCTCAAGAATGAGACCTAAAAGTAGCATTCTTTATGACGAGAACGTCATGTGTACTCCATGTACTCCTTTGAGCAATTCAGAACGTGAATTTTCTCAATCTCTATTAACTGATTTGCATGTGTTTTCTGGTTCGCTTTATTTCGGCAACTTGAAAGAGCAAGAAGAATTGTGTGATTTTATAGGAATTCGGCCAAAACCCTATAACACTTCTCTTGAGAAGGAAGCATTTGAGAAGGGTGGGATTAATGAATTTGGACATGTTTCTCGTAAAAGCAAGTATTTTAAGAAACATCTGGCCTCAAAATGTAGATTCTTGACACACCATCCTGTGGAAGAATTTAGAAAATTATTGATCATTAGAGACAAGGCTTCACTTTTTGAAATTTCTCATATGGCTAACATCTTGGTGAAGAATCAAAAGATACCAGATCTCCTTTAGTCAAAATTTCAAATAGAAAGGATCACCTTCTCCAAATGGACATAATCAAAATCACGAAAAAAACGACCAGTAAAGTTTGGAAAAACCATGGTGACAAAATTATCTAATTCTTCCTGGGATAGTCTTAATCGAACACTTCACGAAAATCATGGCAAGCTACGATTTCACAAACACAAAATCTATTTGCCCACAATTCCAGTTGAAAAATTGAATATAAAATCCAAAGTTTCTCATTGTTGTCAAATAATCTTGCAGTAGCTTGTGGTTAGAATAATCGATCGATAGAAATTCCTTACTCTGAAACCATTCCAATTGCTTATTCAATGGCAGGTCAGCCAGATGTTTCATTGTTTCCACATTTACAACTTCACAGATATCGCTACTGCTTACTGTTCTTGGCTGCTTCTTTTTTTCAATAGAGAACACTTTGTTTTTCCACCAGTATTGATATCCTAAATATGAAAATCTGGGAAGTATTTCTTTTGCGAACAATCCCTTTTTTCGCATCATGTAATACCAGCTACCAATGTACTCATTGAATCCATTATTCATTAGTGCATTCTCTTCACTAGCCCAAAACGGATTATCATCATTGAGAGTCGTGTGTATTAAATGCTTCAAATGATCGACGAAATGTGACTCATCAACCACTGTATTTGTTGAATTTGTACTCAATTTTTTCATGAGCTTTTTCGAATAATTATCCACAACAATCTCATCTTCGAGGTCAATCCACTTCTTAATAATGACATCAGTTGCACTATACACAAAAGCTCTCATCCAACGTTGGTAATTCCAACAGCAGAATCGTTTCATCCTTTTGCTCATCGATACATTCCGACGCTATTTCTGTTGTATCAACATCCTCTTCATGATAAATATCCTGTATCTTTTCTCTTCTTGAGTTGAATATCACAAGCAACCATCAGTGGTGTTCGGATTGATGATGCTGAAATATTCCTCCAACTTCCTTTTGAATCTCTAACGAACGCAAGAAAAGGCTCCGCAGTTGTCGCAAAGTGGTAAATTCGATTCGGAATCGTCGAGACATTTTTTTTGAAATGTTTTAAAATTTAATAAAAATAATTAATAACGAAATTGAAAATTCGTGATGATCATAAACACCAACAGAGACTCAAGTTAATAGTTGAAGGCAAAGAGTCTTTGATAAAAACACAAAGTCTTTTAAAAGCTAAAATTGTGAACATGCCTATTGTTGCATGACAATGACGCATTTCTGTGCCTCGTGAGTGCTCAGATAGCAGTTGTGTTGCCGGTTGTGGATTAATCCTTGGAGTTTGACATGATTTCACGGCTGCCAAGGTCCTTAAAAAATTCTTAATTCTTCACAACGTCTTTCTGAAATAGCTCCTTGAGTTTAGCCTTACTTTCTTTTCCCTGTCACAAGTCATCTCCCATATATATCCGTCCAAATTTGTCTCGAAGGTCCATGAAAATAAATGTTTTTCCAATTTCAACAAATCCAGATTCGCATAAAGCTATTTTAAAAAAAACCCATCGACATTAGCATCTCCTCATCATCACCATCGCATCCGTTTATTGCAATCTTCATCATCAGTCCCATATTATTATTATAATAATTATTGATTTGGATTGGCGCTGGTGTTAGAATTCAACATCCTCATATTCTCAAACCTCATCCAAAACATCTAATTTTCGCATCCAGCACGCATCATCTGTGTGTCTCTTCTCCTTTATCATCATCAACTGTTGTTGTCAACAAACGTGAATTCAACGAAACGAATTTTTTGTACCTTCGTTGTTGTTATTGAGAGAGAGAGAGAATCCCCACTAAGGAACAACAACAAGTCAACGTTCTGTGATAGACGTCTAAGAAAGTTCTCTCTATGCATCTAAACGAAATTCTGTTTGACTGACGCTTCTGACACTTGTTGAAACAAAAGTTAACAACACCACCACCACAACCACTCTCATACAACAACAACTTATTCACACCACAACTTTGCTAGTGGTCAACCACAACAACTTGTGAAATTCTACATTTACTACTACTAGATCTGTACATTCTTTGTATAATACATTCGAACATCATTACATTCAACAATTCAAAAACAACTTCACAACAACATATATGGGAAATACAAACACTTCTGTGAGGAGAAGTGGAGACATTCACTCCTCTCCATCTGCTGTGAATCGTGGAATGGCCAATAGGAACCGACAACAAGATCACTCTCGTGACCTCCCTTCTTCTTCTTCTTCTTCTGCTGTTCCTCCAATGTCGAGAAAACGAGACGCGAAAAGTCTTGTCTTTATGAAGAACAAGACCACCACCGAAACCGAGTCATCATTCTCCTCTCCTTCCCAATTAATATTACAAGAACAGGATCCTCTCTCATCGGTTTCTTCATTACCAGAGACAACTACCAGCACCACCACCACTACCAGCAGCAGCAACACCACCACTCCACAATCTCATAAATCGCTTCAAACACCTCCCTTTGATAATGATATCTCCTCTTCGAAGAATAGTATTCATCCTACGAGCTCATCATCTCCTTCAATTTCAGTCAAGAAGAACAAGTTGTTGTTCTTTCAAACATCCCCTCAATCGCCATCCTCGTCGAACACCTCCTCCTCACGCGAGAGAAAGAATCATCGAGGTAAATCGCCAGGACAACAACAACAAGATCGAAAGAAGGAAATTCTCTCCTTTACCTTGAATACTACTACTAATGGATGTAGGGTGGATAAGGCTTCAACAACAACTGTGAATTCAACTCATGTACAACAACAACAACCTCAACCACGACAACCTCAACAACAACATCATCATCATCATCATTTTGACTCAACTCATCCACACCGAACAGGGTCTGAGGCTGATGAAGACGAGAACGAAGAGGATTTGGAAGAATCTGAAATTATTGAAGGAGGAGATAACGCCAGCGATAGGGTGGATGACATGGAAGAACGCTCTAGCATGTTCCGACGATTTAGTAGTATTCTAGGTGATGATGAAATGCTCTTTGATTTGTATTGTGGAAGTGTTCTTCAGATGCAATCAATGACGTCGTCGATCTCGAGAAGAAGGAATAATCAAGACGAGAATTTCCAATTGAAAGAGGATTTCCATAATGAGAATCTTTATGGAGATCATGATGATCCTCCTTCTCCTCATGCCCCCACAGGTCTAACACCACCTTCATGCTCCTGCACGTACGGAAGTGCCACAACCACACAACCACACACTCATCATCATGCTTGTTGTTCTGGCACTCAACAGAGACATCAGCATGACAAGTCTTCGTCCATCACAAGTGCGTCGACGAGTGTGGTTTCTGCAGGTTCGAGCCACTTCTCTTCTTATTCGTTGAGTCTTCATCCTCACTCAGCGAGTAGTGGTTCCTTGTCACTGATTGGACAGAGAGCACGTGCAATTCAAGGGATGGGAACAGTACAGAGCTCGGCCAGTATGAATTCATTGTATTCTTCTTCTTCTTCGTGTTTGAACCATAATCACATGTCCTCATCGGCCCTTACAAAACAATCACCTTCTTACAATGATCAATCCATTGCAATTTTGAAAGACTTAATAAACGTAAATACAGGAGGTGGTCTTTGACCGCGCCGCGTCCATAGAAGTCATTACAACAAGTGTCACGTGTTCGTTATTATTATTATTTGACCAATTTCACCGCCACTAGAGATTATCAGTCCCTTTGGGAATTGCTTGATCAAGCGAAGGTGCAAGGAAAATGATGTTTTGTAAACTTCTGTGGGATTGCTGGATTTTTTTCTCCGAGAATTCTTTTGATTGGTTGGAGAGCCAAACATCATTTTCAAGAGTTAATTTGTGTCAATTATGATAGAAATGCAAAAGGAGAAGAATGAGAACAACAACAAAAAAATGCAAAACCAAAGTCGCTTGATGGACCTCATCCAACAATGTCCTCATGTAGCGAGTTTATCGGAGGAAGAGCAACAGGCTTTGATCAAACAGGAGAATTTCTTGAATCGTATTCCTCACCCACACATGTCTGTAATATTGAATCAACAACATGATGTTCCAAAAACATGCCCATACATTTCATCAGTTTCCGATACCTCCACTTTAACTGACACAAGCAATAATCAACAACAAGAATTGAAATGTCCCTACCAATCTTTTTTAAATGGAGAACAATCTGCAACTGCAATGAAAGCCTCTGATTTCAAATGTAACAAATGCTCTGCCTATTTGATTGGCTGTATGAGCTCCAAAACAGAAACTCTTTGTAAATATTGTTATCAAGATTTAATGAATACCAACGAAGGACAACAATCAAATTATGAAGCTGATGATTTTAAGCAGCACCTAACAGATAGTTATGTTGAAATATTATTTGAAAGAAATGAGAATGAGAGGAGCAAAAACAACAATTCGGAGCTCGATGAAGTAGAGTTGAAATTACGAAGAATTGAATTTTATATTAATTTATCAAAACAAGAATATGCGTTAAACAAAAACTGTGGCCCCTATTGGATGGAAAAAGCAAGAAGTATTGCGTTCAAAGACATTTTCATTGCCACTCATGCCAAATCTGAGTTGTCTCCAAAGCTACTGATTTTGTTTTGTATTGTTTCTGGTCATTTAAGCGACATGTTGCAAACTACAGTTTCGAATGACTTTTCACAAATTGCTGAAATGTTGGAAGAAACTATTTCTACCGTCAACAGCGCATCAAGCATATTGCAGAATCCATCCATAAATGATAGAGAAGAATTGGCCAAGGTGCTCTCTGTCACCTCCATCAAATTGGGGGATCTCTTCTTGTACAAAATGAAAAATTTAGAACGAGCCAAGCAAATTTATGAACAGCTGATTTCGAGCAACCTAACTGTGGAGAGTGTAGTGATATCTCATGCTAAAATGGGCGACCTGTATGTGCTGAATGCAAACCACAGAGAAAAAGCATTACAATGTTACCTTCATGCTTTAGAGTTTTTAAAAACCAATGCTTCAATTCAAAACAAGAATGCAACCTTGTATAATTGGATTTCATCAAAAATTCAAAAGATGAGCAATTAATCGAGGTGTTAAAACATCCAATTCATACAATACTGTTTTCCTGATCATTTAAACAATGAGATATTGCAACCAACAATTTTCAAACATTAGTCCCACAATGCGTCATTAAGATTGTTGTGCCTGATAGTATCGAAATATTGATGGGTGTTAAATAAAAAGCTTGGACGTATTTTACAAAAGGAATTCATTAAAAAAAAAATAAGCCAATTCTTTCTCTGTGTCATCATGATGAATCCAAGACCTGGCAATCCACCTGATGCAAAGCCTCCACAAGGAACTCCCTATGTTGGAAGTAAAATTAGTTTGATTTCCAAAAGTGATATTCGTTATGAGGGTATTCTTTTTAATGTGGATACGGTTTCTAGTACTGTAGCTTTGAGAGATGGTATGTAATCCGCATCTGTGTGTTATTATTGTTTGTTTTATTAACATGTTCTTGTAATTGACCACCATAACTATTATATTCTGTGTGATTTGATCTTTTCGTTTTGGATTGGTTTCGAATAATAATAATAACAACAACTTGATGATGATGATTCGACGACATCCATCAATCATACAACACCTTATGATGATGATAATTCACTTTTGCAATAACACCATCATAATCTTCATCAATAATAATAGTCAAAATGTTTGGTACTGAAGGAAGAAAGCAAGGAGAACAAATTCCTCCTCTCGACAAGATCTATCCCTTCATCATCTTCAAGGGAACTGATATCAAGGATCTCACTGTTTGTGAACCTCCTTCTCAACCACCTCAGCAACAACCACAACAACCCATGATGCCTTCATCATCAAGATTACCGCAAAATGAAGTTGGTGGAATGCCTTACCCTCCAACACTCCCAATGGGCGGAAATAATCCTCCTGGTTTTCCAAGTCCTGGAATGATGCCACCAAACATGAATCCTTACATGAATCCATACTTTTATCCTCCTTATGGTGGACCAATGGGCTTCAATCCAATGGGAATGCCAAATCCAATGGTAAACATTCCTCCCAAAAATGTTCCACCACCGCAACAACAACAAACCCAGATTCCACCAACCCAACCCATTCAACAACAACAACAACAACCACCAAAACAACAACCATCATCAGTGCCTTCAACCACCTCTCCTCAACCACAAGAGCAGGTTTCACAACAATTAAAATCTAGTGAGGTTGTTTCTCCTGTTGCTGCTGTGGCAACAACTCCTGCTGTTTCAACAAACATTCAAGAAGATGTTAAGTCAGCAACAACAGCACCAACTACTACTACCACAACAACAACCACTGCAGCAACAACTAGCACTTCCGAAAAGCCAACATGTGCTTCCAAAAAGGACAAAAAAACATTCGAAGAGGAGTTTGACATTCAAGCCAATCTTCAAAAGCTTGACAAGACTGTTATTGCTAAAGAGTTAGAGGAAAAGCATATTCACAAAGGATACGACAAATCAAGCGGCTTTTTTGATACTATTAGTCGTGAAAGTGATGAAAAGAAAAATAGAAGAACCAGACAAGAAAGACAAGAACAACAAAGACTTGATTTGGAAACATTCGGAGAGACCATGTCGAACGGAACCGGAAGAAGCACTCGTGGAGGCAGCAGAGGAGGTGGAAGAGGTCGTGGAGGCAGAGGAAGCTCTTCATATCGAGGTGGAAGAGGATCTAGTACCAGAGGAAGCAGCAGAGGTGGAAGAGGATCTTCAAGAGCTGAATCCAATGAATAATTCTATTATTCCATTTTCTTTCTTGTCCTGTTTTCCCGAATGTACAAAAAGAATTCTTGAACTAAGCATAAATTCGAACTGAATTGTTATTTTCTTTGAGAATGTTAAGGTTTGAGATGATTTCACACACATCAAATTTTCGGAATGCAGAGCCAAACAACCACAACGCTAGTGTTGTTTTTAATTTGGAGTCAAATTGACCAATCTGAGGTCGATTTTTCTCGGATTAACAGGCATCACATCTCTTTCATTCACACCTTCATCTTGTTTTCCAACTCGATTCTTTCATTCGACTCGTGTTCTTCAACTCGTTTACTGTACAGTTGAATTTCCATGCTTCGTTTGTTGCACTCAATTTCATCACGTATTAGTGGTTACAACATCCGCTGTTGGTTTAGGTTCTTCTTGAAAGGGTTTCATGAAGAAGAGTTCGTGTGTTGCAAAGAATGTGTTCTCATGACTGTTTTGATTTTGGCGCTGACATATGAATAGATTCCTCTTCTGATTTCGGTTTATAAAAACAGAATACTCTCTCTTTAAATGTGAAGAGTGACTTGTTATGTTAACGTTTGTAGCTCTAGTTCCAACGGTTGTCACTGAAGCACATTGTGTTTGACAAGTAAAAAAACTAGTTCGAACCTCACACTAACGCCACCATTTCATTGCCATATGACAAGCAACATCAAGAACTGGAATCTTCTCTATTTCCCAATCTTCCCACTGTATATCTGGATTTTGATGGTGGATTTCAGTCGATTTTTTTGGACAATTCACTCGTTCAACTCCTGCTTCTTTGTTTTACCATATTGGTTCATGATAAGAACCATCTTTCAAAATGTCCATGCGAAGAACACCTACATCAAACGATTCATTGTTTTGTATTGTTGTTGGAAAGTTTTCACTCGTTCAACCGCATCCAAGCAACAAGAAAGAACGAGTGCGTTGATGATGAAGATAATGTTTGGGATTTGGATGTGTGAAGAAATTACTTTTCTTGTGGAGAGTGAGATGAATGGAATTGTCTTGTTCATGTGTTGTCATCTCTTGTTGATAACTCGATTCACGCTTGACATTTGGCATTTATACCAACCACCACGCACAAAGAACCATCTTTTAGAAACAACAGAAACTACAACCACCACAACCTCAAACAACAGTATCACATTGAAGAACGATTCCAATATCCAAGAACCACCTCTCATTATGGATGTCGCTCAAGATGTCTCTCAAAAAACATCATACCATGCAATGACTCCAACAAGACTCTTCATTTGGATAATTCATTCATCGACTCGTAGTAATAGATGGTGGTGTCTTTTCATTTGTTTATTTCTCTTTTTCTTCATGGCTTTCTTAAATCAATTTTTCTACGCTCCCTTAATGTATTCTTCAGAATTATTGAATTCTTCGTCATTGACTCTTTTGGGTGGGATGAAACTGTATAGTTTTCTCTTAAGTTGTTCAGTGAGTTTGAGTGTGATTTATTATTTCATCATCCATGACATGAAAAAGAACTCCACAACAACAACAACAACGAGTGAATCTTCGGCGAGTCCCTCCTTATATACCATGATGGGAATGATATTCTTGTATGTGTGTGATATTTGTGTTGGATTTGATTTGGTGTTGAAGAAAGATTCCATTGCATGGTTATGGGCCAATTCATTCATTTGGGTGTTTTATGTTCCTTCATTGATTTGCTTGACAGAGAGTTGTTGTCACCGAGCTGATAATTTTGAGGGCAGGCCAAGTGCTGGATGAAAGTTACACCTTCATTGTTCACCCTGAACGAACAATGCACACAAAATGCTGCCAGAATAACAAACATCGATTCATTCAATGGACAACCTTTTCTAAAGAATCGTTTAATGTCATCACAGACTAATAAATTACATCAATCATCTGAAGAATGAAATAAAATCTCACACCATCTAATGTACAAGCAAACCCTTTGCAACTTCTTGGCTGGCTTCCTTAGAAACCATAAGCTCAATAAGCTTAAGAGCGAAAAAATACAGCAGTGAATGGACCTTGTGATGTCACGACATTTCCATCGACGACCACCTTCTCATCATGCCAATCATAGTGTGGCATTTTGTCTTTCAAAGATGGATAACAAGTCACCTTTTTCACTCCATCCAAAAGGTTATGTTTGGTCAATACGAGAGCAGGACTGAAAGGCATGATCATTCACAAAATATTAAACATCCAATTTGAATAACAAACACACACATGAATACACACGATCGTCCTCAAATTATTATTCAAAATTCTGCATTACTCACCTTGCGCAAATAGCAGCAACAATTCCGTGTTCACTCTTTTTCTGCTTGGTCAATCGATTCAACAATTTAGTATTCTCAGAGAATATTTTGGCTCCTCCCATACCACCTGGTAAGATGATTGCTCCATACTCTTGATCCACGACATCATCAAAATGAGCATCAGCCTCGAGTTTTACACCACGAGATCCGATCACTCTTAAATTGGATGGATCGTAATGTTGTTGTGGATCATGAACTTTTGCAACTGTAACCTGAATATTTCCTCTTCTCAAAACATCAATAATATTAACTGCTTCCATCTCTTCCGAGCCTGTAGCGATGCACACCAAGGCATTCATGAGTCGGGAAGAAGAACGAGGTGAAACCATTTTTTTTCTTTGCAAGAACCTATTATGGACAATTTACAAGTGTAGTCCTGTAATGCACATAGGGCCATGATCTTGATTAATACGAAATTTCCATTGAAGAAGACGACGATATATTTCATTGACTCATGATGATGCAAATTCCAAACAATTCAAAAATTTACAAACAACAAATTGCCTTCATGTTCAAGTTAAAAAAATGAGGCTTGTGAGGTGAGTTTTTTTTTTCAACAAATTGTTGTGATGATGATCATTACTCTCTTCCGTAATATGATTTTTGTATCGGAATGGATGTGAATGCGTTTCCTTTGCTTGATGATGTGAACAAATGTTTTTATCGGATGGAAATTATTTTTTTTATCGATATGGGTTAACTTTGAAATGCTTTGGATGTGTTATTTTGATTCTAATCAATATACAGATTCCTTATGAAATTGAGTGGAGAATCGGTGACCATTGAATTGAAGAATGGCACTGTTGTTGCCGGAACCATCGTAGGTGAGTAGTGTTCAAATTCCTATATATTTATTTTGTTCATCATTGTCAAAATTGTCTTGTGCTTTTCACCTTACATTCTTACATCGTTCAATATTTTGAAATATGCCACAACGATTGACACAAATCAATTATTATTTCTATTATCACCATTCATCAGGAGTTGATATGAGTATGAACACACATTTAAAAGCAGTCAAGATGACATTAAAAGGAAAAAATCCAGTCTCTTTGGAGCATATGAGTGTGAGAGGAAGTAACATTCGATATGTCATTCTACCAGAGTCTATAAATTTGGATAATCTTTTACAGGACACGACAGTTCATCCAAAACCAAAGAGGAGAACAGCAGGACAAGCTCAGAAAAGAGGCGGCGGAGCCTCATCTAGAGGAAGAGGAGGAAAACGAAGAGGTGGAATGAAAGTGTAAATGATGCTAATCTACTAGTGTGTGCTCAAATAATTTTCAATAATTTCAATAATAATAACAATACCAAAATATTTCAGAAATACTACTAAAACATCATCATTATTCAACAACAACTAAATACAACAGATGATTTGGCATTGTCGTATATTGTCTCGAGAGGCTCTACAACGAAGGTTTGGCTTAATTCAAGATTAGCGAAAGGAAATATGTCTTGTGAAATCAGCAACATATCTGTGACCACCTTCACACAACATGTTTTTACAGATTTCCATTTCAGCAAGCGAAACAACAACGTCCAGATGGCATTTGGCAAGACAACTTTAAAAAGAAAGAATAGCAAATTCTCCATAATCAACCCGACCTTCGGCTTTTTTGAAAAGGATCGTCAGTTCGGGAACCGATTACTTCTACTGTTTGGACAACCTTTCCTCTCGGCCGATTTCAAAAGATGACGGTCGCACACCACACTTCCCATCTCGCTTACAACGCGATCTCTGTTAACCTCTCTTCAAAAAAGAAAGACAACACAAAGAGCTCGACCACACTCATCTTTGCACACTTTTTCACATTTCCACTAGTTCACACTTTCATCACTTGTACTCTAAAAGAATCAAAAGCAATCACCTTACCAACAGCAAAAAAATGAATCCCTCATCACACAAGGCTGCAACCCATATTCTCCGAAAGGTAAACCACAAGGCGACCCTCTTGAAATCTACCTTGTCGTCCTCATCGTCTTGTTGCCAAAAGGCGTCCTTCTCCAGTGTTGCTTCCAAGACTCATAATCCACATTTCGGTATTGTGGGTATGGAGGCCTATTTCCCTAATCGTTTTGTTTCTCAATCTGCTTTGGAACAACATGATGGAGTCAGTGAGGGAAAGTACACGATTGGATTGGCACAATCCAGAATGGCCGTTGTAGATTTGGAAAGAGAAGATACAGTCTCTCTTGCAATGAGTGCTGTAAAGCGCCTCTTTGAAAAGTACTCCATTGATCCAAAGCAAGTTAAGAGGCTCGAAGTTGGTACTGAATCAGCCATCGACAAATCCAAATCCATTAAGAGCTTTATTATGCAAGAATTCCCTCAAGTAGAATACTCTGAAATGGAAGGAATTGATACTATTAACGCTTGTTACGGAGCAACTAATGCTCTCTTCAATGGACTCTATTGGCTTAATTCGGAACATACCACCACCAAGAAGAATGATGTTTACAGTGTTGTGGTTGCTGTTGATATTGCTCAATACGACAAGGGCCCAGCAAGACCAACCGGAGGTGCTGGTGCTGTTGCCATGTTGCTAGGTAGAGATGCTCCTTTGAGTTTCAGTGATTTCAGATTGAAGGCTTTCCATATGGAACACGCTTATGACTTTTACAAGCCAAAGAAGACTAGTTATTTCCCAACAGTGGATGGACAATATTCAAATGTTTGCTATTTGAAGGCTTTGGATATTTGCTATGAGAGATTGAGATCCCGACACGAACAGCCAATTTCTGTGGCTGATTTGGACTATTTGTGTTTCCATGCTCCTTACAATAAGCTTGTTCAAAAGTCCTTTGCTCGTATGGTTTACAGTGATTTTGCTTTGGCTGAGGAAAGTCAATTGGAGTCCTTGTATGCCAAGTATGGAATTAAAGATGACGAAACCAAGTCAAAGATTAATCAATATGCTAGAAGTCAACCAAGAGAAGAGACCTACAATGACAATGAATCAAGCAAGTTCTTTATTGCACTTACAAAGAAGATGTATGAACAAAAGGTTGGAGCCAGTACTTACCTTCCAAGAGAGTTGGGAAATACCTATGCTGCTTCCTTATATGCTGGATTGACTTCATTGGTTGGTTTGAAAGGTCAAGAGCTCCAAGACAAACGTATCAATTTGTTCTCTTATGGATCTGGATTGGCAGCTGCCATGTTTGAATTCCAAGGAAGAGAGACCACTCACAAGAAGCACAGATATCAATTGGAGGATATCAAGAATATTCTCGATTTGCCAAACAGACTAAATCAAAGACAAGAAATTACACCAGAAGAATATTCCAAGACAATGGATCACAACATGGATGTTTACCTTAAACATGATTTTGTTTCATCCACACCAACCGACTACATTTCATCTGGTGCTTATTATTTGGATAGAGTGGATGACAAGTACAGAAGATTCTATCTCAGAAAGGAGTAATATGTATAGTTAAGTGTATAGTAGGGAAAGGTGGTGTTCATCTTAACCTGAACAACACACTTTCTAGATTGTTATTTATCTAAGCATGATTTGTTTTAACAACAATTCGTAGAGAAAGAGTTGTATTAAATTTTGATGACATTGGTTCGTCACATAAGTTTCTTCAGTTTGGTTTTCGCCTCGTTTTACTATGTGAAACAGTCCAGTGAATAACTTGTTGTTTGGGATGATTCATCTTGTGATGGTGATGATGGTGGTTCTCTCACAATTACTGTTTTGCTTCTGTTGAGGACGACATTAAAAAATACCACGATATCCTTATCGAATAATATACAATGAAAAATGTAACGACAATAATTCCAACTAGTTGCCACATTTGTTTCCAAGTTCTCACTTCAAACACTTGTTTCATGTGTTTCATTATTCCGCCCATCCCAGATTGTGTTTCCGACGCAGTGGTTGTGGTTCTTTTCAGGGAAGAAACCTGTGACGTAACTTCATCACGCATTTCTCCAGCAATTTGTTTTAACGCCTGACTTGATTTTCCCATCTCCATTGCAACTTGATCAAATTCCGATTCTTGTAAATCATCTTCCTGTTCACTAATTGTTCGATCCCGATACGATGGTGATACTGGATTATTTGATTTTGATGATTCCGATACATGATGATTATTTTGAGAGGACGACGATGAACCAAACAAGGATGACTTTAACTTGCTGGTTGAAACGGTTGCTGGCGACATTTTTTTCATTTTGCTATTTTAGTTGTGGTTTGACGTGGATGCAAGTTTTGTAAGAAGAAGATATTGAATTGAACCAATTCGCAATGATGATGAACAAACAGGAAACTAGTATTGGGTGTTGTACACTACGAATATATAATTTTTTGTAATTTTTGCCACATGTCTTTAATGGTTGCCATTTGAAACCTTTTAAAAGAGAAAACTAGTTGCGAATGCATTATTTATTATCATTCAATACGATCGATAGTCAAAGCAAACACATCTATTTTCAGGAGATTTTTCTCGACTCTACAAGTTGTTTGACTATTTGCACTGAACTCTATACGGAGGTCTTGCCATATCAGTTCTGTGACAATTACAATTCTTCAACATTGGTCTCCACAACTTGACCCTCGAGAGGAGTACTCGTAATATCCAATGTTTCCTCATTATCTTCATTGACCTTACTAGAAAAGTCCACAAATATTTTGGAATTTTCCTTCACGGTTCCTTCCAACAAGAGTTTTGCAAGTGGAGTCAATAAATAACTGTGAATGGCTCGTTTGAGAGGTCGAGCTCCGAAATGATAATCAAATCCAACATGAGCTAACCAATCCTTTGCTTGTTGACTCACATCCAAAAGCATTCTCCTTTCTTTGAGTTGTTTAGCAATTCGAGAAAGTTGAATATCCACAATTTGTTTCATATTCGCTTCGTTCAATCGATTGAAGAAGACAATATTGTCAATACGATTCAAAAACTCTGGTCTGAAATAATGTTTAAACAAGTCATTCACTTCCTTCTTGGCTTCACTTGAAGGAACTCCTGGTGGAAGTGAAGCAAAAATTTCAGATCCAACGTTAGAGGTCATAATGACAATGGTATTTCTGAAATTGACATGATTACCTCTTGAATCAGTGAGAAAACCTTCATCCAATAATTGTAACAAAACATTCAAGACATCTCTGTGAGCTTTTTCAATTTCATCGAACAAGACAATTTGATAGGGTTTTCGTCGAACAGATTCTGTGAGTTGTGGGCTATCCTCGTAGCCAATATAACCAGCAGGAGCTCCCAATAATTTGGAAACACTGTGTGACTCCATCAATTCAGAACAATCAATTCGGACCATTGCATTCTCATCATCGAATAGGAATTTTGCAACTTGTTTTGCCAATTCTGTTTTACCAGAACCTGTTGTACCACAGAAAAGGAATGAACCTAGTGGTCGGTTTGGATCTGTCAATCCAGCTCTCGAAATTCTAATGGTATTGCAAATGACACGAATGGCTTCGTCCTGACCAATGATATATTTGGAAAGATGTTCTTCCATTTTTAGCAATTTCTCTTTTTCACCAATTAACAAATTTTCAAGTGGAATTCCAGTTCTGCGAGAAATAATTCGAGAAATATCAGCTTCCAAAACAGAGTCACTAATCATTGTGAAACCAGTAGAGATTTGTTCAATTTCCTTTTTCAAATCTGGAATGGTCTTGTATTGAAGTCTTGAAGCAGTTTGATAGTCTGCCTTACGGAAGGCCTCTTCGAGTTGTTTCTCCAACTGAACAAGTTGTTGTTTCTTTTCTTTTGTAGTCCTTAATCGATCTCGTTCTTCTTGCCATTTCTTAGTGAGGAGATCACTTTGTTTTTGTTCTTCCTCAATTTTCTTTTCAAGTTTCTTTCTTCGTTCCATACTGGCTGGATCTTGTTCATTTCTCAAAGATTCTAACTCGATACGAGAAATGATGATTGAACGATCAATCTTTTCTAAATGTTCTGGTTTGGATTCTTGTTGCAATCGAATGGATGCTGCTGCTTCATCGATTAAATCGAGTGCCTTATCTGGAAGAAATCGATCAGAGATGTATCGATCGGATTGAACCACGGCACTCACAATGGCATTGTCACTAATTCGAACACCATGATGAGCCTCGAGATTTGCTTTTCTGCCTCTAAGCATGGCAATGGAATCAATCACAGAAGGTTCATTCAAAAGTACTTGTTCGAAACGACGAGCGAGTGCCTTGTCTTTTTCAATATGAACTCTGTATTCATCCAAAGTGGTAGCACCAATACAGTGCAACTCTCCTCTTGCAAGAGCAGGTTTTAACATGTTCGACAAGTCCACTGAACCTTGTGCATTTCCAGCATTCACAATCATGTGAATTTCATCAATAAATAAAATAATTTCACCTTCATATTCTCGAATGTCTTTGAGAATGGCTTGAACTCTTTCTTCGAATTCACCTCTAAATTTTGAACCAGCAATAACTGCTGCCAAGTCAAGTGCAATCAATCTCTTTTTCTTAATGGAATCTGGAACTTCTCCTTTCACAATTCTTTGAGCTAGTCCTTCAACGACGGCTGTCTTACCAACACCAGGTAAACCAATGATCACTGGATTGTTCTTTGTTTGACGTGACAACACCTGAATGGTTCTTCGAATGACATCATCACGTCCAATGATTGGATACAATTTTCCTTTCCGAGCTTCTTCAGTCAGATCAATTCCGAACTTTTTCAATGCTTCTCCCTTTTCAAAGGTAGTTTCCCATGGCATCTTTCCACCCATTCCACCACTGCCACCAAAGTTTGGATTCATATTGGTGTGATAGGATCTCTTCATGACTACTAGTCCGCCATCAGAGTTGTGGTGGAGACTCAGTGGTGATTGTAGGTGTGATGCATTCCGATTAAACTGCAAATTCAAACTCGTAGGACAGTTGTTATTTACATGATGTTGTTCGGAAAATCGAAAAGACTTGAATCCTCTAATCTGATAATTTTGTATTTGCAAATTGGATGCAATCTTGGCATTGGATCGGATGTGAGTCGAAACGTTTTTAGTCAAATTGCTCTGCAGCAACAACGACGAAGACGACGAAAAGATGTGTGAAGTGTGTTTGAGCATTTTTTTGTGTTGTGAAAGATTTGACTTTTTTGATTGGAGTTTTTATTGAAAGGTTCATGAATAGGGTCATGGTGGTTTGGATTGAGCGACAAGAAAGGAAAGCTCGGAATTGATGAATTCCGAACCTATTTTAAGATGTGTGAAAAGAATATTAGTTCTGTCATTCAAGTGATCAATGAATCATAAAGTGAGTGACGGAATGCACCAGGAAAGAGCTCTTGTGGCTTCTCTCGTAGTCGCAATTGATGACACTCTGAAAAAAATGTCATCTCATCATTACAACAAAAACGAGCAACTGATCAGCAAAAAGAACGATGGATTTTTTGCTCTGATTCTTTTTTATACGATGAACGTGTTCGAAGTGTTCCGAAAGATATTTTCCACACTCTCCGAATTTACTAACACTTATCATGGACATGAAGATTTGAATCATCATGAAAACGAAGTGAAAGAAGAATAGACGAACGGCATGATCATTATTTCATTAAAAGTTGTTAAAAATTAATTTTAATGTGAAATATAATTATGTGAATCTCAAATAATATTATTGTTGAGACAACCTGTGAATTGGCTAGGTTGTATATTTCGGTTCGATGATTCTAATTTAATACTTACCTTTGGATAACTATATCATTATTAGAGTGCTTTTTCTCGAATGATTCAATCGAGGAGGATCAAA
>NW_025407945.1:249769-261545 GCF_008403515.1 Naegleria fowleri
CGGAAGGCCTCTTCGAGTTGTTTCTCCAACTGAACAAGTTGTTGTTTCTTTTCTTTTGTAGTCCTTAATCGATCTCGTTCTTCTTGCCATTTCTTAGTGAGGAGATCACTTTGTTTTTGTTCTTCCTCAATTTTCTTTTCAAGTTTCTTTCTTCGTTCCATACTGGCTGGATCTTGTTCATTTCTCAAAGATTCTAACTCGATACGAGAAATGATGATTGAACGATCAATCTTTTCTAAATGTTCTGGTTTGGATTCTTGTTGCAATCGAATGGATGCTGCTGCTTCATCGATTAAATCGAGTGCCTTATCTGGAAGAAATCGATCAGAGATGTATCGATCGGATTGAACCACGGCACTCACAATGGCATTGTCACTAATTCGAACACCATGATGAGCCTCGAGATTTGCTTTTCTGCCTCTAAGCATGGCAATGGAATCAATCACAGAAGGTTCATTCAAAAGTACTTGTTCGAAACGACGAGCGAGTGCCTTGTCTTTTTCAATATGAACTCTGTATTCATCCAAAGTGGTAGCACCAATACAGTGCAACTCTCCTCTTGCAAGAGCAGGTTTTAACATGTTCGACAAGTCCACTGAACCTTGTGCATTTCCAGCATTCACAATCATGTGAATTTCATCAATAAATAAAATAATTTCACCTTCATATTCTCGAATGTCTTTGAGAATGGCTTGAACTCTTTCTTCGAATTCACCTCTAAATTTTGAACCAGCAATAACTGCTGCCAAGTCAAGTGCAATCAATCTCTTTTTCTTAATGGAATCTGGAACTTCTCCTTTCACAATTCTTTGAGCTAGTCCTTCAACGACGGCTGTCTTACCAACACCAGGTAAACCAATGATCACTGGATTGTTCTTTGTTTGACGTGACAACACCTGAATGGTTCTTCGAATGACATCATCACGTCCAATGATTGGATACAATTTTCCTTTCCGAGCTTCTTCAGTCAGATCAATTCCGAACTTTTTCAATGCTTCTCCCTTTTCAAAGGTAGTTTCCCATGGCATCTTTCCACCCATTCCACCACTGCCACCAAAGTTTGGATTCATATTGGTGTGATAGGATCTCTTCATGACTACTAGTCCGCCATCAGAGTTGTGGTGGAGACTCAGTGGTGATTGTAGGTGTGATGCATTCCGATTAAACTGCAAATTCAAACTCGTAGGACAGTTGTTATTTACATGATGTTGTTCGGAAAATCGAAAAGACTTGAATCCTCTAATCTGATAATTTTGTATTTGCAAATTGGATGCAATCTTGGCATTGGATCGGATGTGAGTCGAAACGTTTTTAGTCAAATTGCTCTGCAGCAACAACGACGAAGACGACGAAAAGATGTGTGAAGTGTGTTTGAGCATTTTTTTGTGTTGTGAAAGATTTGACTTTTTTGATTGGAGTTTTTATTGAAAGGTTCATGAATAGGGTCATGGTGGTTTGGATTGAGCGACAAGAAAGGAAAGCTCGGAATTGATGAATTCCGAACCTATTTTAAGATGTGTGAAAAGAATATTAGTTCTGTCATTCAAGTGATCAATGAATCATAAAGTGAGTGACGGAATGCACCAGGAAAGAGCTCTTGTGGCTTCTCTCGTAGTCGCAATTGATGACACTCTGAAAAAAATGTCATCTCATCATTACAACAAAAACGAGCAACTGATCAGCAAAAAGAACGATGGATTTTTTGCTCTGATTCTTTTTTATACGATGAACGTGTTCGAAGTGTTCCGAAAGATATTTTCCACACTCTCCGAATTTACTAACACTTATCATGGACATGAAGATTTGAATCATCATGAAAACGAAGTGAAAGAAGAATAGACGAACGGCATGATCATTATTTCATTAAAAGTTGTTAAAAATTAATTTTAATGTGAAATATAATTATGTGAATCTCAAATAATATTATTGTTGAGACAACCTGTGAATTGGCTAGGTTGTATATTTCGGTTCGATGATTCTAATTTAATACTTACCTTTGGATAACTATATCATTATTAGAGTGCTTTTTCTCGAATGATTCAATCGAGGAGGATCAAATCCTAAAATAGATAATTTGCATTCAAAGCGAAAGTACTAATCACATGAAGAAGGTTTCTAAATGAATTGAACTCTGGATAATGTGAAAAATGAGAGATTTTCAATTTTTGTGATGGAGCTAATCTCGGAATACTCAGATTCCGAACACCTTCTAAAAATAAACTTCACTCTTACAAAAAAAAATGACCAAAGCAGACGTGAGACCAGATTCGAATTTGTCAGGACTGGAGCATCCCACAACCTCGACCTCAAAGAAGGAAAAGAAGAGAAAACCCTATGTCAAGAGAGCATGCTTGAGTTGTCATTCAGCACATGTAGCTTGTGATTCAGAAAGACCCTGTCGAAGATGGTAAGTACTCTAGTGTTCAACGAACAAAATTCATGGATGACACCACACATTCGTTAATATTGTATTTAATTTTTTTTTATTTGAATTTAAAATATTTAATATTCGATTTGTGTGTTACTACTGTTATTTGATTTTGTTTGAAAATCTATATGTACAAACAGCAAGAAGAAGGGAATTCCATGTGTCGATTACATACCCTCCAAGAAATCTAAATCCAACAAGACTTCAACCTCTGATGACGACGAGGCTGAACAGGTGCAAACACTACTAACGGACAACAACAGCCAATCAGAACCTTCAAACAGCAACGTCGTAGGAGATCATCCAACAACATTACAACATGATACATCATCGACAACAACAACAACCAACACCACTATCCACAACACTACACATAATCCTTCTCATCTCTCTTCATCATCACCCGAAAAGTCACCCAACAGAAAAAGGAAAAAGAAGGAAAGTTGTGGTGGTGTTCTGCGAGTGGAGACACCCTCTTCCAACCATTTTCTCATATCATCATCAGATCAAGAGGACGAACCTCAAACATCTTCTTGCATTTCTAATCAATCATCTTCCAACAAGTACGATAGCACTCTTACAGCTTCCAAATCAAGTTTGGTTCAACATGCCTTGTCCTTATCGGAAAAGCAAAATCAAAAGAAAGAAGTGAAAACACTCCCTCTCGTGGTGGAAAAACCAAAATCCTCAAACACCTTAATTATTGAGGATGATATTGAGAATCCATTAATGGCAACATCTCCAGTCAGTGCTGTGGATGTTTTATCAATGATTGATGGATTTGCAACCTCCCCGACCACCACCAGCACTGCTGCCACAATACCTATTACGATCTCTCAAAATTCTGTGAATACAACAACCACTCTCCTCAATAATACAGGAGGAGTCTCCACCACCACCACCACCACCACTACAGACACGAACACCACAACCAACAATTCTGTGAATACAACCACCACGAGTGGCAACATCAGTGAAACAACGACCAAACCAACAAGTGTGATTTATCCATACTTTTACAATCCGTGGTGGTATATGGCTCAACTTCAACAAAATCAAACTTCAGGTGGAACAACTAATGCTCAACAACAGCCTCAACAACAACAACTCATGGGCATTCCACCATATCCTGTAATTTTTGCTCCAATTCCTGCCACTCAACTCGGTCAACAACCATTTGTTTATAATCCCAATTCTTCTTCCTCCTCACTTCCAACCACAAGTCAATTAACACCTACTTCACCCATGCAAACAGACTCTGCTCCTTCTCCTTCCACAGCATTTCCAATGTTTGCCGCAGATCCCTATCATTTATATGGTGCATCATTTGCATTTGTTCCAAAGCCAATTACCATGTTAGAAAATACTGATGACGGTTTTATCGACCTTCAAGTCCCAAGTGCTTCACAACCTCTTTTTCTAGTGCATCCAAGTTTGAAGACTTGGATGTGAATAGCGATGGAATTGTTGAAGAGTCAGTAGCAGGTATTTTGCCGCAATCTGAAGACACAAACAAACATGTGACAGCTATTAATGACACGCATGCAACAACCACCGACAACTTGGCAATTTTTGACGACATTGATTACTTTGAGAGCGATACGAGCAGAAATAACGGCAGCAATTCAGATCTTTCTGTTTTCACATGGCAAGACAGTCCCTCTCTTGAGAAGAAGAAGCTAACAAGACCTGCCAGTAACAGAGCAATTTCGTCTGATGATGAGATTATTGATTTAATCACATCAGAAGCATCTTTACTGCACGAAAGAGCAAAGGAGCAGCAGAATTCGAATCGCCAAAACGGAAATGTTGCCAGCAACAGCATTTCATCCTCGAGTTCAGACAACCAATCATCCTTAACAACACCAGAGGAGATTAATTTTGTCATCAGTCAAGCACCAGATAATATGTTAATGAAACAAAAGTTGGGAGACATTATCAAACAGATTTGGCAAACACAAGAAAAATCAAAGCAAGGAGATTAATGAGTTGAAGCAACTTGTTAGCGAATTGAAGAGAATGATTATTTCGTAAAAGAAGACCTTTTAGCCCTAATGGAATGATATCGTTCAATATAAATATGGCCAGTATGTTAAAGTAAAGATTAATTTTGTTACTATTTCGAGCTATTAAAATTTAAGTTGTTATGGTTTCATACATAGTCTAAGAAAAAACCAACTTCATGAGTTATGTCTTTTCGAGTGTCAGATTTTTAACATGCAAGAATCGATCATTTACCAAACTGAAGCTAATCTGGATGGATCAAAACCTCTTGCACGAGACACTCCATCTTCCGAGATTGAAGCATTTATTAGTGAAATTCACTCATGCTCTCCACAACTGCCGAAAATTACAATTTTGCATTCACCCAATGCTTGGAATTTTTACTTGGGGTGTCTCGAATATGAAATTTCTTTCTTATTTCCTTCAATTTTCACTCAATTATTAGAGGTCAATGAAGTCTATAATGAACCTTCGACAATTATTTCGAAAGCAAATTGGAATGTTCAAAAGAGTATTCTTAACCAGTACACATAAAAGTTCATTAACAAGATTCATCATTGGTTCGTCATGTACCACGATTACCCATCAACAAGAAAAGAAATTGATAGCATGCGAATGAATCTCATACAATTGTGTTCATGTAAAAAAAGAGTTCCTGAAATGATTGGAATACTTTCTGATAAAATATCAAATTTTGAAGGTTTTGGAATTGAGAAAGAGACAACTTGAAATTTTTGTTGAATTTAAGCCATTAGAGACTTGTGAAATTGGTAGACGAACCAAAGCTCTATTGGAGAAATTGGAAAAGCTCGCACCCAATAATTTTTATGGCTAGTTCTGATTCTAATGCTATTGTGAATTGCATCTCTCAATTGGCTATTTGCTCAAAAGAAATGGAAAATGAATTACTGAAATTGGAAAACATGAGTGCCAAGGTGTTACAGTCCCAAGAGTGGTATTCAGATGAAATTATTGAAATCTTTCAAGGTTTCGAAATGAAAGAAGAAGAACTCTATTATTTTGACGAATATGACACTAAGGATCAATAATTTCATTCTGACAACGATTTAGATGAAAATAACGATCCATTGAGTGAGGAAGAGTCGAGTGATGAAGAATATGAAAAAACAAAAGTTGTTGAAACTTGAGAAATAACATGCAACGACAATGAAACGAATAGAGCTGAAATTGAGCAGCACAAGTAGCTTCAAGACTTTCTGGAGTCTAAAGATCTTTCTTTTCGAGACATATATATAGCTCCACAAAAATGCACACCTTCTTCTTCGTTTTAATAAATGAATCGGTTCGTTCTTCATTTTCAAATCTTCATTTTTCAAAATGAACCTCTTTAGGAATTTTATAAAGAAGTTGGACGGCAATTTTATTGGATATCGAAACAACTCAAAAAAAATGTCTCAACCTTGTGCTGTTAGTTTTGAAACGATCGATCAATACTTTGCGAGAAGAAACCAACTCTTTGATGAGTTCAAGCAAAGAAGAAGAAATGAATTGGGTGATAAGATTGGAAAAGATATTACCATTACTTTGCCCGATAACTCTACCAAGCCAGGAAAGGCTTATGAAACCACTCCTCATGATATTGCCATGTCCATTTCGGCTGGTTTGGCTGCTAACGTGGTGGTTGCGAAAGTGAATGGCACTCTTTGGGATATGGGAAGACCACTTGAAGGAGATTGTACTTTGGAATTATTAAAGTGGGATGCTCCTGAAGCAAAGGAAGTCTTTTGGCACTCCTCTTCTCACGTTATGGGTGAAGCCTTGGAGGATGTCTTCAAGTGCTACCTCTGTAAAGGACCACCATTGGAAGACGGAGGATTCTACTATGAGGCTTATATGGGTGATAAGTAAGTAATATCTGTTTTGATTTTATGGATGTATACTTGTTTTTTCGTGATGAATTTAATGTTTATTTAAATATGACATGGATAATTATCTCCTATTTATGATTGTATTTTATATCATCGCGCTGAATACTCCAACATAATATTGTCTCCTATGGGTGATATTCACATGATTTTCAAATTTATTTACAAATTTTACCAATCGATTGAATAATATTATTGTTTTCATGATGATGTAAATAACATGACATTTCAACTTTCAGGGTCGTGTCCGAAAGCGACTATGACAAAGTGAAGGAAGCAGTCACTAAGATTGTGAACGAAAAGCAACCCTTTGAAAGACTTCTCGTCACTAAAGAAGAGGCCCTTCAATTGTTTGCTGACAACAAATTCAAGGTCGAAATTCTCTCTGAAAAGGTAAAGGATGGAGATTATTGCTCTGTTTATCGTTGTGGTAGATTGATAGATCCTTGCAAGGGCCCTCACCTTCTTCACACTGGAAAAGTCACCACTTTTGAGGTCACTAAAAACTCATCATCATACTGGAGAGCTGATGCTTCCAAAGAAACTTTACAACGTGTGTATGCCATGTCATTCCCTGATAAGAAACTTCACAAGGAATGGCAAACTTTGATGGAAGAGGCTAAGCGTCGTGACCATCGTAACATTGGTAAGGAGCAAGAGTTGTGGTTCTTCCACCCTTATGCTCCTGGTATGGTCTTTTTCTTACCTCATGGCCAACGTTTATTCAACACTATCCAAAGTATGATGAGAAATGAATACTGGAATCGTGGTTATTCTGAAGTCCAAACTCCAAATGTTTTCCACAGTGATTTATGGAAAACTTCTGGTCACTGGGACAAGTATGCTGAAAATATGTTTGTTTTAGAAATTGATAAGGCTCAACATAGCTTAAAGCCTATGAACTGTCCTAGCCACTGCTTGATGTTTAAACACCGAAATAGATCATACAGAGAATTACCAATTCGTTTTGCTGACTTTGGTGTTTTGCACCGTAATGAACTGAAGGGAGCTTTGACTGGTATGACTCGTTTAAGAAAATTCCAACAAGATGATGCTCACATTTTCTGCAGACCAGATCAAATCAAACAAGAAATCATGTCTTGTTTAGGTATGATGCAAGATATTTACAAGATTTTCGGTTTTGGTTTCAAACTTTTCCTCTCTACTAGACCAGAGAAATATCTTGGAGAAATTGAACAATGGAATGAAGCTGAAAGACAATTGGAGGAAGCATTGAACGAATTTGGCCATCCATGGCAAAAGAATGAAGGAGACGGTGCTTTCTATGGTCCAAAGATTGACATTTTGATTTCTGACGCTTTGAAGAGAGAGCATCAATGCGCTACTGTTCAATTGGACTTCCAATTGCCAATTCGTTTCGACTTGACCTATGCTGCTGAAGATAAGACTGAGACTAGACCAGTCATTGTGCACAGAGCTATCTTTGGTTCTTTAGAAAGATTTTTGGCTATTGCTACTGAACATTTTGGCGGAAAATGGCCATTCTGGCTTTCCCCAAGACAAGCTATTGTTGTGCCTGTTTCTAAGAAGTGTAATGAATATGCCGAAAAGGTACATAAGATTCTCCATGATGCTCGCTTCTATGTTGACGTTGACTTGAGTGACAATAGAATTGACAAGAAGATTAGAAATGCTCAGCTCGCTCAATATAATTATATTTTGGTCGTCGGACCAAAGGAAATGGAAACTGATTCTGTAAACATCAGAATCAGAGACAGTGATAAGGAGCTTGGTGTCAAGACTATCACTGAAGTTCTTGAAGAATTCGCCACCAACAAGAAGGAATTCAAATAAATATTTTGCACTCGCAACTCTAAATTGTTTTGCATAAAACGTGCCTTAATTTTAAAAAGGAACGTGAGTTAGGGGAACCTTTCGATAATAAATATTATGAGAACCTCTTTTTATGTGAAGATCAGTGACAATCCAAAACAAAATCTTGTACATTTTGAAGGACAGTGCTCCTACAAGCTTGGCTGTCTTTAAGCTAAAGAATGAAAGGAAAACGTCAAATGTCAATTAACTCCAACTTTCAATATAACCATGATAAAACTCATAATCACCATGATGGTCGTTATTTGTGAAATGACCAAAACAATTTCCAACATTGAAAAAGTCCACATGACCTCTTGATAGGAATTCAAATTCTCCACACGAGTCAAGTCCTCAAATAGATTCACTCGCAATCCAATTCCATTACACACCAATCGAAAGATTAATCCAAAATATTGAACAAAAATGAACGCCGAAAGCAAGAAGAAGAGAATTTTGTGATTTCTCTTACAGGTCTCTCTTGCCTTAAACATGATATAACCAATGACAACCATGAGAATGGAAAACACAACAATAAAAAAAGCAAGAATTGACAATGGAGGAAATATTTTCGGAAGGAGTGGGAAAGAGTTGGGAAAGAGAGACATGTGTCGTGTTATTGTTGGACGAAATGACATCTGAAGTCAATAACATGTTGTTGGAAGTGACTAATGCATCATGTTGTTGTTGCAGTGGAGATTGTAAGAATTCAAGTGGAATAGAAAGTGTCGTGAGGAAATGTCATACATGATGAGAGTACTGGTCTTTTTTATCGAGATTTGTTTCGAAAGGAATGTGGTGGAAATCAAATCCTAACGATCTCACGACTTTCAAAGAGATGGATGAACTCACATGTGACGATGGGACGCACACACTGTGGCTATCTCTGAAGACTATTCTATCACAGAGAGATGACAATTGATGCAACAAAAGTTGTTTTTAAGCATCAAGTTTGTTCATGTTTCTAAAACAGAGAGAAATTTAGAGCTGTTCTTTCACTCAAAGGCGAGGATCACAAAACCATTTTTTTTTTTTTATCACTGTCCATGCGTTTATTTGTTCGAAAATTCAAACGTTATTCATGGCTGTGTGTGCAATTAGTACAGTTAAAGGTGGTTCATGTCATCAAAGTTAGTGTAATTATTGTTGTAAATTTCAATTATTGTTTGTCATCAAGGTTAGTGTAAATTTCAAATATTGTTGTAAATTTCAATTATTATTCATGGTCGTGGGTATTTCATGTATAGTTTAAACTTGTTCAAATCAATGAAATTAGGATTAAAATCGTATTGTTGTTCAAATTCATTCCAGGTGAGTTTCAATTCTTCCATGAAAAAATGATTTCGTTTCATCCACATTTTAGTAATAGATCGATAAGCTTCCTTAGTAAATACTTTGTCCCATTTCTTACCCAATCCAACTTTAGCACCTGTTAGGCTATGGATATCTTGTTTAGTCTTGATGAGGTACAATAGTCGTTTGGAGAATTTCTTGTTATTCTTTGCATATATTGAGATATTATATAAATTCCTAAACATTTCTTTTCTTATATCACTATAGTATTTACATTCAAAAATAATGTGTTGCATTGTCTCTCTACTACAGCAAGGACATAGCAAGTTCGTCTTGGATATCTTGTTTAAATTTTCCAAAGTCTTCATCACGTTCATTCTAATTTTAAATATTAGATTTAAGGTTTTGAAACCGATTCCTATTGAGGGGTAAATGTTGGTGAACTTTCTGTTCTTGGGAGGAAGGTTCTTTGGCGTATATGTTCTTTTGTGGAGGCGTTGAAATAGAAGTTTGTACATTGTTTGTCTAGTGTTTTGAGTGTATAATACATTGTTGATAATAATATACCAATTATTGGATGGAATATTAGTAAGAATATTGTTACAATCAGCACCTTTCTTAGCAGCCCTATCTGCTAATTCATTTATGCGGCTATAGATATCTTGTTTACCTGTATGACTATTAACATGCATAATTTTGATCTGATCCTTCATTTTTAAATAATTACGAATTTCTTCAACATAAGGATCTCTAGATTTTCTGAATTGGAAAAGTTGGTCATAAATACTTTTCGCATCTATGACTATTGTTCTAGGAGTGTTGTTATCTAGCAATCTAACAACTGTGTGGAGCGCTTGAACTTCACTGTTGTAGGAAGTTCCTTGTCCTAAGGTGTGACTTGAGATGGAAACATTCTGATCAGTTACAATACCGTATCCAGCAATATTATTGTTACACGATCCGTCAGTACCAATTAGTGTAGCTTTGTTCAAGAGGTTTGACATGGATGTGTTGTTACCAACATATTTGTAGTATTTGCTTTCGTCTTTGATTTTTCCAAAATCCATGCTATTGAGAATGTTGCGAATTTGGGTGACATGATTGGAATGTTTGATGTCATTATGTAATTTCACTTGTAAATTTTTAGGGTCAGGAACCCACATACTTAATCTGTTCCAATCTTTATAGAGCAGGAATTGTCTTAAACCTTTAGGGAATTTTCCATAAGGGATGAGAGTTTTTTCATGCCATTGGTCACTCGAATGCCACAATCTAATATTGGAAGATTTGTTCATGAAAATTATTCTCTTGAGATATTGAGGAATCCATGGGTCTGGTTTATACCAAGTAGGGATTGGATCATTGAGGATGTCAAAACCATGCTCCTGTTTGATTCGTTCACAAAGGAATCTTGTAGAAGATCCAAGACAAATATCATATTGTTCAAGGAACTTTCTGACTTTACACATTAGGTCCGAGTAACTCATTTCTTGAACAGAAATTAATCCAAGTCCACCTTTGTCTTGATGAGTATAAAACCACTCGAGAGCTAATTTTCTCTTGGTTCTTAATCTTTCACATATAAAGTTGCGAAAGAATTTATCAATTTGTTTCTCTAGATGGTCATTAGCAAGAGGAATTAGGTGGTACAGTGCATACGGAACAATGTCTGTGTTGATAATTTTGACAATGTTCTGTATTGGAAAATTCCAGCCAATAGAGTTAGTTCTTCTTTTAACTTCTTCAATAATTGAAGTAGTGTATTTCTTTTGTTCCTCAGTATTATTGGTAATATTATTACCAAGTATAATAATAGAATCATTACTTTTGATCGTACTTCCAGATAATGTCTTGATACTACATTCCTTATCAGAGAAGAGGTTAGTTTTGGAATGGTCTAATTCCATGTGATAGCCATGAAGATAGGTTTCAATGTCATGCAAAGAATTTTCAATTTCAGGTAGTTCGTTGGAAAATGAGTTCAAATCATCAATCCATGCGCCTGTACTAATGTTCCAATAATTTGCAACACTAGCACCATTATATGTTATTTCTAAAAATTGTAAGAGAGGCTCAAGCGCAATTTTGAATGCAAGGGGAGAGAAGGTGTCGCCTTGTTTCAATCCATCTTTCACATTGAAACATTCAGATTTACCATTAGGTATAACAAACTTTGTCGTAGATTCACCTAATATTTCCAGAATTCCATCAGCAGTAATTTCATCAATCCCTAAGAATAGCAGTCCATCACGAAGCATAATTCTCGGTAATGAGTCATAAGCTTTTTTGATGTCAACAGCCAAACCATAAAAAGGTTTCTTGTCCTTTTTTT
>NW_025407945.1:261555-286408 GCF_008403515.1 Naegleria fowleri
TTTTTGCCCAAGCAATCATATTGTAAATTGAAAGGACTCTGTGAATAGTTTCTCTGCCGTCTTCACCACCAAATTGAGCTAATGATAATCTTCCCTTTAACACTTCCTTCAATCTTTTGGTGATTAATTTAGTAGCTATTTTAAGTCCTGAGTCCATAAGGGCAATAGGTCTATAGTTAGCAGGGTTTGAGTGGTCCTTATTCTTTTTGTGAATTGGGAGAATGCTGACACTTTGCATAGATTCAGGAGTAAATCCAGTTGTGATGATATTTTCAATAATTTGAAAAATTTCCTCCTGTAATTCCTTACACATGTATTTGATAGTTTTTTGTCTTAAACCTAGTTCATTGGGTGCTGTGGATTTCAAATTCTGAATTATCCATTCTTTCTCTTCCGTGGTAATTCTACCGAGTATTTTGTCATTGCAATTATCAATTAATGGATGTTTGTACTTGAAAAACTTGGTAATGTCAATTTGATGATTTCTTCCTCTAAAGTTGAGGTTTTGTTGATATTTGTCCTTGATCACATTGGCAACTTCATTGGGGTCACTAATTTCAGTTCCTTCGATAGATAATTTGTATGGTGGTGATGACGTTTTGTAAATTTTCTTTCTCAGATGTTTAGAGTTGGTTGCATAGTTTTGTTCCCACCATTTCATCTTTCTGTTCAAAGCCTTATCATGGCTCCATTTGATATGGTTCTTGATTTTCTCTTTGACACTTGCAAGACATTTTGGAACCTGTTCTAAAGTTTTACCAATAGTGGTCAAAAGTTTGTCACAAGGATATCCGTGCTCATTTCTATCAAGTATTAACATGAGCTTCTTATATTGCTTATTATATTTGTAGATTTTAGGATCAAGTTTAGGTGGATTGACCTCCACAAATTTGTCGCCTAGTTTATCACAAATGAAAAGCCATTTGTCGTTATCAGATTCTAAATTCTTAACTTGAGATACACATTCTTTGCTAATGGCCAGCACTTCTTTCTTATTTTTGGGATCTTGAAAGTTACGCTTCTTCCGAATTAACAAAGGTGTTCGTTGACATGAGAGGTCAAGTAGAATTTTAACCATTTTGTGATCTGATATGAAGTTGGCATTCAGTACTTCTCCAGATGCAATTGGAAAATCTGTGGATATGTAATCTATTATAGACTTGGATTGTTTGTTAATAGTATAATGAAGGTGCCATGATAAATGAGGGAAAGGATAGTAATTAAGATTTCTCTTGTTAATAAGATCTAGTATGTTTTGATCAGTTCTTCTAGATTCGTTTGAGGAGTGATTCTCGGATAAAATCGCATTGTAATCACCTCCAATAATGATTTTGTAGTTAGGATATTTTTCAATTAGGTTGTCAAGAATATATGTGAATTCACATCTGTCAGCTGGTTGATTTGGAAAGTACGCAGAAATTACTAGAGTATTAATTGAATTGATTTTACATTTCACGCCAATAATTCGCGCGTTATTCTTAATGATCGGATCTAAGATGATTTCTTCAATATCTTTGAAAGTGCTTTTGTTGAGGCAAATAGATACACCACAGGAATCTCTTGGATTGTGATAATATGTAAATGAAGAATAATATATAGAGGGAAAATCTGGACCAATGTAGACGCTTTTAACTTCCTGGAGCATGATTATATCAGGAGTGATTGAGTTGAGGTAGCCTCTTAGGGCTGATAATGGTTCTGCTCTGAGACCATTAATGTTGAGGGTTAGAATAGATAATTCTGGAGCTACTGAAGTGAATCAAGTAGTTTTAGCTTTTTGTGACACTCATCAATTTCCTCTTGATATATCTTCCTCTTGGTATTATCTTTTGTACAACCAGACAGAAATGTTAGAGTAGCAATTCTATTGGTAATCATTAATTCTTCATTATTTGCTCTGATAATATTAGCCATTTCCTTAAATCCCATAGCCAATTTCTGATTCTGTCTTGCCTCAAGTTCTGCAATTCTTTTATCCATAGAAGCTTCAATTCTCTTGATTTCTTTTAGGTGATCTTGTTGCACTTTTTCAAGAGTAAAGGAAACGTCTTTCGCTGCAATTTTAGAAGATCTGCCTAAATTTTGTGAAATTTTGTGAACTGTATCAGGTTTCTTTTCCAGGAAATCTTCTAGCATTGGATAATTGAGAGCAAAATCCAATGTCCATTCATTCATTCCATATGCAGCATGGTTTACCAATCTGATGGCATTAGATAGATTGTTGAGTCTAATCAAACATATTCTCTTCTCTTGATTGATGATAAGTATGGATACAGGTTGGTCATTATTGTATTTTCTGGCAAGAGAGGATTCCGTTTGTATTCTAGCTCTAATCAAATCATTTCTTTCAGGCCATCTACCAATGATGTCAGAGTATTGTACATCCATTGCATAGTTGAATGGTATGTCGATTTTCATAGTGACTGTTTCCTCTGTTCTAGGAATAGTGATATCATATGTTTTTGCCTTACATAGATTATTTCTGGCTTTCATACTTTTGACAGTGATCACTGCTGCCATTTCTTTACCAATTCTAGCTGTAGCAATTTCAACAATGGGTTCACCAGTATCGCTTTCAATAGCATTCCTCCAATCTGCCTTGACTGTAGTTTTCCATAGTTCTCCTATTGGAATATTATGGACACGTATAATTTTGTTGGTGTCGTTTTCACATGATGAAGTGATATTGACTTCTTTAAATTTTGTACGTAATGTTTCAACTGCCTGTTCTACTTGAGCGCAATCTTCAATAGTGACAATTATGGTATTATTGAGCTTAATAATCGGATTGATGGTGACATATTTGCCACTAAGTTTGTCCTTAATTAATTCAATTACCTCATTCTCTTCAAATATTTTGCTATATCTAACAGCAATATATCTGGGAGGAGTGATTTCCTTCACTGCTATGTCATTGATGTTGAATTCTTCATTGTCTTGTTGGACATTACTACTTTTCTTGTTCTCAGATAATAGTTTGTTAATATTCTTCATTCTTTCCTTCCATAACTCCCAAACATGTTTTCTGTCTTTATGGTTTTTAAAAGCCTTTCTTTCTGTGGTGATTTCGTATTTAATGTCATCAGAGAGTATTCTGAGAGTGGCTTTTACAACATGTTGGAAATTTAAGGTCATAGGGTTGTGTGGGCTAGCAATAACAGATACAATTTCTAAAATCTGATCAGTGTCAAGAAGAGTTCTGTTTGTATCTAGTTTAGCATTATTGTGTTTGAGAAAAGTTTTACCAACAATTTCATCAACTGACATGTCTTGTATGTTGAGGTTATTAGTCAGCTCATTATCCAACAATTCAATGTTGTCTTGGTTACTCATGCTCATACTATTAGTTTTAGCGGCCAATTCTTCATCAGCTATTGGATCAATAGTTGGGTACAATCTAGTGTCAACACTAGTAGAGCAATTGTGAGTAGGGTTTAGATTATTTGTCAAATTGGGCTCATTATCTACAGATGAACTAGCAGAAGCAATGTAGTCGTTTAATGATTGAAGTGAGCTAGAGTGCTTGGGTCCATGATTGGATCCATGGTTGGGTCTTGTTTTACCGATCTTGCTGGGCATCCTAATTGAATTATTCTTCTTTTTTTTTAATTTGTATAACGAATCTGATCTTGTTAGTCTGATTAAATACCATTCAGTCAATAGCGCTTTGATCTTAATAACTGCCATCGTAATAGGGTCTTGATTACAGTTTGATCACAACGGTAACAATCTCAGTACTTATAACCGGTGGTAGTTGTACGGTACCAAATCAGTACAGTACTTCGTAGAGAGGGAGAGATAAGTTTTAAATTTAAGTTTAATGATTCGGAGATGGTTCTTTGGGTGGTGATAAAGGGTGCTCAAGGTGAACACCTAGCGGAGGTGTTGTGTTATTTTTTTTTCCTCGGGGGATCACAAAACCATCATTTGGAAACAAACCTTAAATTTCGAAACCTTTTTTTTCAATTGGTTTGCACTCGCAACTCTAAATTGGAAAAAAAAATGGTTCTTCCTAGCAGAAGAATGCCATTAAGGCATTTCCAAACCATTTTAATTATTATTATTAATGTTCTAGAGTTGTGGATCCTGATGATGTCCTCCGAAGCTGCAATGATACCAACTGTTCCATCACAGGTTTCCTTTGATACCGGATCAAATAATACAAATTCTGCCGTCCATTCGTCGTTTTTCCAATTCAACAACAGCCTTCCATCCTCTTCTTTGATTCCTATCTTTTTCAACATTACCAAAGAAACAGTCAATGATAATATGAAAATCTACGGTGGATGTCTCGGATTACCTTGTAATTTTATGATCATCAATGCAACAGATTATTTTGATTTTCTTCAAAATCCCTCTTTAGGTCTTTTGAGAAAGAATGCAGCTCAGTTAGGTCTTTTAAACATAACCAATGTGGATGGTACATTACTTTTTATTGGTGATGCTGGATTATACGCATTCATTGCGGTGAATCCGAATGTGAACAGTACTTGGCTCAGTGTTAAGGCTGAGTTAAAATTCAGTTATGGACGCCATGTCGTTCTGCTCTTTCGACAATACTGGTACCTGGTTCTAGTGCTTTGTCTTGTAGTTGTTCTGTTTGGACTGTTGTGCGCATTCGCTGTTAATAAGATAAAAGGAAGGGAAATGCTTAATGGAATGACCAGGTACTCCAAAAAGCAATCTCAACTCAAACGAGCCTTACTCACAGAAGAAGATATAGTAGTTGAGTCATTTATTGAACATTCAAATAATGGTGATTCACAGCAATGAGCTTTGTCATTATTTATCACTCATTCCAACAAATAGTCACCTTCAAACCTCTAAGAGGAAAAACGTATGAAGGTGGAGAACTAAGGTTCGCTCTTCATTAGGGATTTAGATTCCTCCAAAGGGACATGCAGAGCGGATCATGACGTTCAGGAGCCTATGAACTCGATGAAGACCCTCTTCCAGTGCCTTCAGTACCTCTCCCCGTTCCTCCTGTGGTACCTCCACCACCTCCAGCTTCACCACCTCCACTACTTCCACCACTACCACCACTGCCACCACTAGAACTGGAAGAACTGACAGATCCACCTTCTCCACCTCCACCACCACCAGCTCCTCCACTTCCACCGCCGCTGTTGTCACTACTGCCACCACCAGAGCCACCACTTCCACCCGAAGAACTCGATGAGGACGAGCTTGGAGGCCCAGGCTGTCCTATATAAATATCGTCACTTTTTTGAATGGCATGATATTGAACTTGGGTGTCACCCTTATAAAATTTTTCCATCGGTGTTCCAATCTTGACGCCACTCATTGCAAAGATAATGGCAGGAATTTCAATGGGATGATAAGGCAAAGCAATCACACCAGAGAAAGTATCATTTGGAATGTGGAGTGTGACCACTGGTGGGTCTGTTTCCCACTTGATCATTTTTTGATTCAGGAAATATTGCTTACAATACACCACTGGTTCCAATGGATTGGAATGCCTCACAAATTCACAACCATTATTGAGGTAGATCTAACAATGAAGAATTAGATTCTCGATATAATCCATAACTTACCACAGTGGAAGCAAAATTATAATCTCTCTGATAATAGGTTAGCACAACATCTTGCAACTGATCGTTATTAATGTCGGTGATGAATCCAACTTGTGCTGTATTTCCGTTTCCGGTGTAAACGATTGGAGCAGGAGCAAACACATGCATACCAGTCATTGGAATGGCATGACATAAAATTAATATTAATACCAATACACATGGCAGCAACCATCGTAAGATCGGCGGGACAGTATGTGTCGACAGTGATAATGTCAAAATGTCCTTGATGTTGTTGGATCGCGTCACAAACATTCTTTGCTTCTTTTTAAAAATCTTGTTTTTTGTTCATTGCCTTTTCATCTCCACAAGTGTCTCTTGAAGCCAAATTTAGCAACAGTTTCAGCCATAGGCAGACAAGAGAAGGGTTTAGAAAGGAAAGTATTAGTTAGGTTTTTGAACATAAAAGACCTACGGTCTATGAGGAATACTCCATCATAATTCGAGGCGTTTCTACTCATTAAGCTCATGATCAATTTTAACCATTCTTTCCATGCGGGGCAGGAATAACTCCAGGTTGATGTTGACCGCCTGTGACTTGTCCACTCGAACTCACGACATCACTACTGGGTTGTCCTGAACTGCCATAGTAAAAGTGAGAAGCACCTGTGCCTGTTCCAGAGTAGGGCAATGTGGTGGATGACCCATTTCCATTTCTCTGATCCTCTTCTTCATCGTCACCATTCATCATTGAGGTGGGCGAGGAAGGTTTCGAAGGAGGTCCAGGTTGTCCAACGTAAATCTCATCTCCTTTCGAAATGGCATGATATTGAATAGGTAAATTTCCCTTAAAAAACTTTTCCATGTGCGTTTCAATCTTGACTCCGCTCATTGCAAAGATAATGGCAGGTATTTCAATGGGATGATAAGGCAAAGCAATCACACCAGAGAAAGTATCATTTGGAATGTGGAGTGTGATCACCGGTGGGTCTGCCTCCCACTTGATCATGATTTGATTCAGAAAATGTTGTTTGCAATAGACTAAAGGCTCAAAAGGATTCGAATGTCGAACATATCCACAACCGTTATTGAGATAAATCTTTGATGTAAGGTCACCAGAATAGGAACAGTTCAATGCATTGGTATTGAAATAATAACCTTTTTGGAATGAAATGGATACAACATGATTGGACTTACCACCTGACTCGCAAAGTTATAATCTCTCTGATAATAAGCAACAACAAAATCCAATAAATGATCGTCATTCACATCTGTAATGAATCCCACCACAGCAGTTATTCCATTTCCAGTGTAAACAATGGAAGTTGGAGATGCCATATGCAATCCACTCACCACATGCATGTTGTTGTGATGAATCCACACACACTCCAACCAGATAAGAATGACCAATAACCTCCACAATAACTTTGAAGAACGAAAGCTTTCATGTTTGTATTCTTTTCGAAAATGCATCTTGTTGTTCATGGACTGTTGTGGAGAAAGAGCAAGTTTGTGGATTAAATGTTTTTTTTTCAATAAGTCGTTATGGTTGTAATGATGCTTTGATTCATTCATCACGAAGAAAACACCATTCCACGACTGCCACAATTGGAATATTGATATTCTTCTTTGATTTGAAAACTATCACCAAATTTGTCATTCTTTCACAAATAGTCACACATTGAAAAATTGTCATTGGTTTAAATGAAGATATTTAGAAAGATCCATTCGTTGATATTGAATCTTGAAAGGCAATTCTACGAGTATTAGAGCTATTTCCACAATGAAGCAAAAGTTATTTCTAATTTCAATTTCTATTGCTAATTGGCGTTTTTTAGAATTGTTTGTTTTCCTTCTCAACTTGTTTGGGAATCACTGTTTTCTCTCAAAATTCCAGATTACGATCGAGAAATTGATGTAGTCGAGGGCTATTTGCTATTTTTTCTCATTACAATAATCAAACTAACCTAATAGGTCAAAAGTCACTTGTCATTCTCCAAACAAACATCACAAAAAAAAATGTCTCGTTCTCTCCTCTTTGTATTGTTATTATCCCTCGTTCTTGCTTTCACAGCCTCCACCCAGGCCAGAACTGTCTCTGAACGTGCCATCGACAGCATTATCAACACTTGGGTCAATTCTGTCACCAATGCTAAATACGAAAATGAAGAACTTGCCGACACCACAAGTTCACCTGGTCAAATCGCTGCTGCTTTTGCCAACTCCAAAGTTGGATCATGCTATTCACAAGCTCAAAGAATGAGTAATCCATGTTACGATTGTTCTTCATTGGTCTATTTGGCCTATAAAAGTGCTGATCCAACTTTGAAAGACTGTTCCAACTACTACTCGAGGTTATCCTGGAAGTTTGAGAGATGTGACTGGACAAGCATTGCAAACGGGTGATATTTTGTGGAGAAGTGGACATGTGGGTATTTATTTGGGAGGAAATCAAGTGGTGAATGCTGAAAATCCAAAATCAGGAGTCAAGAAGAGAGATTTGGGTTTCTATACCAAATATTTGGGTTTCACTAGAGAGTATCGTGTTTAAATATGAGATCATTCAGATCTTAAAGTGATCACACTCCAATCGAAATTGTCGAAATAACGAATAAAATTGGAATTGAAAAAAGTCATTCATTCACGAATTAAGAGAAGAATTTGAGGTCAAGTTTCAATGTGTACAACATTGATCTCAAAGAATATAAGAAAAGAGGCGTTACTAGTAGTGGCTGATTTACCATAAGATCGATCCAAAGGCTGAATATCCTCCTCAAGATACAAGGTTGACCCTCCCAACGAATAACACGCTTTGAGTGGGAATGTGTGAAAGAATGAAACAAAAAGGTCGATTCAACACAAATTCTGGCATTGCACTGGTTGGGACGGCCATTCGATAATTCACTCTTGCGACAGTCACTGCTGCTGCTTCTGTACCAGATTCATCCACTTTTAGCATTGCCTTGTGATAAATCTTATCAATCCACAAGCGGCCACCTGCTGCTAGAGATTCTGGTGTGAGAATTCCTGAAAAATTTGCCTTCTCCATGTTAAAACTTGTTTCCATGTGGAAAGGAGATTCTTTGAGAATGGCAGAAAGTTCTAAGGTGTTAATTTCTGCTTTGAATTTTGGAATTTGCACAATTCTTACTTTCGTGGAGGAAGTTGAAAATAATTCTGATAAGGACAATTGTTGTGAAATGGAATTATTTTCCGAGTGATTCGAATTGGCCAAATCGTCATGTTGGTCTTTGTTTGTCAACCTTTTCGAGATCCATTTGATGAATTCCTTTTCATTCTCTACGCTTAATTCAACGTTTTCTTTTGGAAATAGAAAGAGCATTTCAAAATTGTCATTACTGTATGGAAGTTTCAACCATTTGTACAAATCATTTTCTCCATATTTTTCTAAGATTTTTCTTTTGGTCATGAATTGAACAGTGATCTCAGAATTAGTATGAGCTGATAATGATCGAAATCTTCCAGAGACAGTTTGTTCAGGGTTGAAGGCAACTTTCCATTTTCCAAGAAAATAAATTGCATTGACCAATAGTAATTTTGTCTCGGGAACAATTGAGCCAGGTTGCAAGACATCTTTGATCAAATGATGGGTCTTGTCTGAAATCCATGAATTAATCAAATTACGTTCCTTCTCATAATTTTGGACAAAATCACATTTGCGAATTTCAGAATGAAATTGTGACACAATAGCGTTTGAAAAGTCTTGTGAAATGTTGAAGGTCTGTTCAACAAAGAGGCCATTTGCAATAGATAACTCTCTGGAGGTATTGGAATAACTAGAAATAATTTCGTTCATTGCTTGTGAAAACTGTGTTACGTCTAGAGAATTGGATTGATCCAATGAGAGTGCTTGTAACAGTTCGTGTTGGGTGTCACCACGGGATCCTATTGTAAGCATGGAAAGAACCATAAAAAGAGAGAATGGAGAAAGTACAGTGTTGTATGTGAGGAATGAATCTATTTGAGAAGATGAGGATTGTTGTGGCAATATTGAATTGAAGAGGTTTCCAGCAAATGCTTTTTGAGAAGAGGGAATCAAAGAGATCAGTGAAGAGTGTGATGATGATTCTTCTTGGCATTGCACATACTCTTGGATCCATGCAATGATTGTAGAGAGGATTATAAGGAGCAGAAATGTTGTGAGAGTAATACTTGTCGACATTTTTTGTTTTGAGAAAAATAAGAGAAATTCTTGTAGTGTACAAATTTGGTCAATTGCCAAAATAATGAATATAGTCTACTTACATGTAATTAATGTATGTATCTCCAAAATAAATATAATTATCAATTACAATGTTAATTTCTTAATTAACAAGCCCTTAAATTCAACTGATAAACCATTTTCATTCGTGGGAGAGCAAGCAAAAATTCCTAATTGCAAAATGTCGTTTTCACTTTCTGAACTCTTGTCAAAAAGATGAGCAATTCTAAGCAAATGAAAAGTTTCTCCGTCATCAAGGCTATATTCAACTCTAACATCTCCTTTCACTAACTCCACACGAATAGTAAACCATGATGAGTCGCTATCAAAATTTACTGGACTAGTTGACCAGTCACTGAACTCTCTTGTAACAACAGCACTTGCATATTTTACATTATTGACAAACTCAATGCCAGTCTTGATCCATTGTTTTTCATTGACTCGTAGCATAATACCGGCTTGATCATATAATTTTTGATAATCTCCTTTAAATTTTACTTGAATTTCAAAATTATGATTGGTCTTGAAATCCTCACGATTTAAATATAAAAAGTTTCCATCATCATGAATAAAACCGTAATGAGTTTTTCTCCAATAATCACCCATCGGAGAGGTTGTCATCTTTATATCAAGAGAATTATTTTCTTCTCCTTTCTTAATGAAAAGACTTTGTGCAACTCCAGTCGCCCAGTTCCATCCGATAGTTGGAGGTACTCCAATGTCCGAGGGAAGAGCAATCGTTTCAACACGTGTAAAGTGGTGTTGAATGGGCATATTTTGTTGTTGTTTTTGTTTGGAATTGTGTTTGCTTCTACTATATAGAAACATCAATTAAAGCCATTGTGAGTCTCGTCGGAGTCAGGAGTAGACTGGCCGAACGGTTAGGAGATTTCATGAGCAAAATTAATTGATTTCAATGCTCCGCAAGAGAAAATCATCAACAATTCGAGTGAAAGGTTGCTAATTCATTACAACAACTCTCACTTGGTTTCAAAAAGAGATTACATGACGGAGGTTCACTCGATCGATTTGGGCAAAACTAATTCAACATCATTCAATACACAGAGTAAGGAAAATTCTGAGCAAAGATTATGTGTTTGGTTATTTGGCAACCAAATATGGTTATTGTAATCAAAAAACTGGTCTTCCATATCCTGGTTACATGTCTTTGGCTCCAAATTATGTGGCAAAGGATGGTACCACCACAAGCTACACCATGAATCATGTGTTGTCCTCTCGTAACATGAGTCCCAATGGAAGAATGTGTGGAATCAGTCCAACGGGTCTTCTCTCTCAATATTCACTTGTGTTGACTCTTCTTGTGGATGCCACTCAGACCGAACAACCCAATGATGGATTTGTCGAATCATCGAGTTGTACCTCACATTCTTCTCAACAGCACTCCTATTCTGAAGGATTTAGTTCAAATTATTATCTTGCCAATTTGAATCATGCAGATACTTCGTGTCGAAATGGTAATGGTTGGCTCTCTCGATCGAAGCAACCCTGTTTGTATTATAAGGATAAAATGTAAAAACACTTTTTCTCAAGTGACAGGTCAAGGATTTAAGGGAGAGATGTGTTGCTTCTGTCCTTTCAACGTTGAAATCAATGACACAACCTGATGCTGAAACAACAAAAACAACTCTTGATGAGAGAGACTCTGCCTGTGTGGACCCCGTTGATGACTTTCTTTGGAAACATGATTCCATAGAATCCGTTCACCATGAAAACGATAGTATTCCTATTTTAAGGTCAGAGCTAAGAGATGAGATGCTTATTGATGTGGTCGTCCCTGTATAACAACAACACTTCGATCCACTCGATTTTCCTGTACGGTTGTTGTATCATTTCCTCAACCTCCTTTACCAACCCAAGTCACAACTATCTCTATTTGAACCCCACTTCAATACAGGACAGTTTTTTCCATTTCAAGCACGACTGTTCATCGGCCATTTCCAAAAAAATAAACTCAAACAGCGCTCACAAACACCAAATGCCAACTCGTGTTTCTTTCTGAGGACAATAGTAACCTCATCATGAATTGCATCTCCCTCCTTTCGCTCTCTGTTATGGATTTTTAAAAGCATGGAGTGGTGGTGTGGTTCGGAAAGAAAGCCTTTCGCAGAGAACAACGTCGGTTATAAATTGATATTCTTCTCCAAAGAAAAAAACGCACAAACGATTGAATTTCTGTTGGCAGGAACATTAACAACAACAGTTCCATCTTGTACTTGTTACTGCTCGTACGAAGAATAGTAGAAGGTCCTGTCGGGAATACTACAATTGAATTCGTGATAAAATCGCTCTCATCCATCTCTTGTATTATAATTGTAACGATAACAACAAACGTTGAGGGTTTTCTCTCTTCATTTGTGAGCTCATACTACTCACTCCTAATTTCATTAACAAACATCTGACCATGTCTGTTCCAAACGTATTCATTTCATGCTGTCTAATGACAGTTTTGTTGTCCCTCATTCTCATGATGAGTGTCAGTGCTGAACAACCAAGTCTCAATATTCGAGGTTCGACTCCAATTATCTCGGCACCACAAACATCTACACTCAAACAACTATTTTCACAATATTGGTCTCCAATTAACCCAAATAGTCAACCACGTTCAGAGGATATGAAAGGATTTGAATTTGTGTTGACAGAGAGAACTGGCCAAAGAAAGAGTTATAAGGGTGTTTTGCAAATCCATGCAAGTAATACTCCACAATGGGTTCAAGCAGATGTATACGATGGTCAACTCACTTATCATTTGAATATCATGAGAAACGCTGCTACCTTTAAGGTCATTCAACACACTTCCAAGTTTTGTTTCACTTTGAACTTTATTCCAAGAAACAATTCATTGCTCTCAAAAGTGGCTCAATTTGCCACTTCATTGCTTGAAGGTCAACAAACCACTTATCGATTCTCTCCAAATTCAATCAAGTATGATGCATTGGTGAATCAAGTTTGCAACAATTCCTCATTGAAGATGGATGCTTTCATTTTGGGAGATGATGGTTTTGTCTCGTGTGCTCCTGCTGTCTCTTCAACCTCTGTTTCTGTCAATCCTCAAATCTTTATCACAAGAAACGTCTTGATTCGAGTGACCAAACAAATTTCAGGAAATTCAAACAATTGGCAAAGAGGTGTTTGTCGTTGGACATATTTGATAGACAACTTGCAGCCACCTTGGGCGACAGATACTTTGCTGAATTATTACAAGATACATTTGATAACAGACAAAGTCTTACATCATCCTTGTTGAGACCAACCTTTTGGTTTGAAACAAGCACTGAAGCTTGCTCTCTTCCATACATGGCAGATCCATCCAAGTGCAATAGTTTGAACACTCCAACTGGATCCAAAGTTTGTATCTTCATTCATGGTGCAGGTGGTATGAAAGATCAAGATCCAAAATACAATTCATTCAAAGATTATTGGGGTGATATTGAACAATGGACTCCTCAATGTTCAAAGAGAGTGTTTGCAGTGAGAAACACTCGAGATGTTGGTTGGGATGACAAAAATTTACAAAAGTATTATTGTGACTTGGCTCGTAAGGAGAGTGGACTCAATGTCACCATCAACGGAGTGCCACAGTTGAAGAATGTGATTCTCTTCACTCATTCTCAAGGAGGTTTGGTCATTTCAGCTGCTCTCAAGAACAAACTCTGCTCAATTGATGGTTTTTCTTCGAGTTGGTATTCTGTTTCAACACCTTTCCAAGGATCTGGAGTGGTTAGCAAGTTGATTAAGTATTGTTCTGCCTATAAGGGACCTTTCAATCCATTGAGCAAAGATTATGTGTTTGGTTATTTGGCAACCAAATATGGTTATTGCAATCAAAAAACTGGTCTTCCATATCCTGGTTACATGTCTTTGGCTCCAAATTATGTGGCAAAGGATGGTACCACCACAGCAACCCTGTACACAGTTCAATTATCGAGAACTTTGAAACCTGAAGGAAGAATGTGTGGAACAAGTCCAATTGGTATCATTTCCAAGTATTCATTTATTTTGACTCTCTTGTCTGAATCGACCAACATTGCAAATCCAAACGATGGAATGGTGGAGCAGTCCAGTTGTACCTCATTGTGCACCCAAACCTACAATGCTCTCTACACATCGAAATTCTATCTTGCCAATTTGAACCACGCTGACACTTCATGCAGAAACGGTAATGGTTGGTTCTCTCGATCAAAACAACCATGTTTATACTATAAGGGCAAATTGTAATAAAATTGACCATTAATTGAACGACAGAATTTTTATTCTTGAAAAGTATGAATCATTCCTTAGACCAATGATGTTTTGAATGCTTTTTCCCAGAGTCTTTTTGGAAATGGCTGATGGCCAAACTTTTTGGTGGGCTTGATGGGCTTTTTGTGTGAGAGAGTCTAGCTTGCAAATTCGTCAAATATTCTCCATAACTCAGTATTTTCTGCTCGTGATATTGAAGGACAGTCTTGCTTTCAGTTACATGATTGTCGTCTTTCATCAACACACTGTAAGGAGGTATTGAGTTTTTCAGTTCCTCATAATACTTGGTTGCATTTGAATACTCTTCAGGAGTGCTTTGATGTAACAGGTCTCTCACATTTAACCTAAGTTTTTCCATCTCATTTTCACACTTTAACTGTCTCTCCTTAAGTCTTGAGATGATCATCCCCACTTTATGTTTGAAAACGTCCGTATCCTTTTTCTTCCTTCTTAGGATTCTATTGCACATCTTCTCCTTTGCATTGTAAGCGGTCTCGAATTCCTCGTCGTCACTATTGTATTGCGTCAGCCGATCATACTCCTTATGTAGAGATGAAACAAAATTTTGTACATGTTCTGGCATGTCCTTTTGCAAGTTCTGAAATAAAGAGAATTTCTTATTTCGTACCACCATACTTAACAACAAGCGCTCATCTTTTTTCTCGATTAAAGTTTCCATGACGTGCATTATTTCTTCGAAGCATTCAAAGTGTTCGATTGCAAGTTCCATCACTAGGTCAAAGGTAGGAGTTAAATTTTCCAACCGTTTACGATAAATTAACAAGTCAAGCTCCATCTCCTTTTCTCGTGAAGTTATGCCACATCCTTTATCAATATTAAGAACTCTTTTGTCAAAGGTCTCTCCAGTATTAAGATTGTGTCTATACAATTGAATGTCCAACTCTCTAGAAAGCACCTGTTTTTCTGATTGAAGTTTTTGCACTTCCAATTTCAAAACATCAATGTCGTTCTTCATAATTGAATTTTCTTCTTTCATGTCTTTAAATACAAGGGACGAAGCAATCATCTTCTCTTTAAGATTCTCGATTTCTAATAGATATGTTGTTTCTTTTGCCTTCAAAGTCTTATTGGACTCTTTCAAAAGATGGTTCTCTTTTTTTGAGTGTTCAAGTTGAGCCTGAAGATCCAAAACGATATTTTCCAGCTTTTGTATTTGTTCCAAAGCATTATTCTTTTGCTCCAGTTCATGATCGCGTTCATGCTCCGTCTGCTTTAGCTTAGCACGTATTTTGGAGAGCTCGGAACTGAATTGAACAGTGATCTTCTCTTTTGCTTGATGCATTTTCGACACAAGGTTATCCACAATTAAGCCACAAGATAGATGATGATTGTACTTTTTCAACTCATCACTCCACTGAACGTTACTGATCATCTGCTCAAGTGGAGGCAAATAGCCATTGATACATCTCGAAGAGGATAATGTTTTCGGAAGAATTTCCCCATGATTGGTTGAATCCATCCTAGAAGTGTTGTGTTGTTGTTGTTGCTGATATATCTCACTACTTGTTGTTTCAGTAATCAACAAGCCTTGCTCTCCACTCCTCCCTTGCCGCTCCTCCACTCCTCCGTTCTCTTCCTTAGAGATCATCATATTTTTTTCTATTGAGATATAACTACAGGAGAGGAATGGATGTGAGAAGAGTCTTAACGTATAAACATTCTTCAAAAATTTCAACTGTCCCCTAAACATGAAGATCATTCTCACAAGGATGCCTTTAAATTCCATGTCCATGGTGTTCGGAAACTGTTTCAAAAGCAGAACGAACATTTGAGAATATTCTCAACGACCTGGTGTATTGCAGGAGGAGGTCATGTGTAGTTTCCAATTGTGGAATTCTTCCAAATGCTTGGAGCGTATGATCACGAATTCAATTTCACCTAGAGTCACTCGAGCACGTGCGAATCGTTTGCAAAAAAACACAACAACAAACATATAGCACGATGAGAAGGACACATCATCTCTTGCATTCATCTTTGACTATATCTTGGCAGACATTGCATCCACCCCAGCAACAAATTCTTCTCTTCAGTTCTCAGCGCTATCTTCAACAAGAACATCATCGACAATATCATTCAAGTGTAAGAGCGTTCTCTCGTGACCATGCAGAACCCACTTCTCATACTCCCTCAACCATTCAGGGAAGTTCAGTCGATCCTCTCTTGCAATCGAAAAAGGAGAAACAACAAGTGTTGGAAAAGAAAACCAACTTGATGGCTGACTCTGTGAAAGAGAATGCAACTTCCATGAATGAAGAGTTGAGAAAAGAGCATGAATTTACCCCAGAGAGTCTATTCAATCGTGAAATGTCCAAAGATATTGATGAATCCATTACTGATAAATTAAATCGAACCAGAATCATTGGCAATAGGGATGAAGGACAAGATTTGACTCGGGAAGCAGGAGATTGGGCCAAAGAGCAAGCCAAAATGGAGCGCAAGTTTGGTGTCTCGACCACAAACCCAGAGAACTTGAAAGGGGAAGAGGAAGAAAAATCAATCCCAGGAAGGATTAAAAGAGGACTAAAAGCTGCCAAGAGATGGACCAAAACATTCTTAACAGGTTCATAACAGAACCTCTTGTACAGTACCCTTTACAGGAATGCCCAACAACAACATTGAGAACCTTAATGAATATGTTGTGGTACGACCAAAATTTGATCTAATAAAAGATCCAAGAATCCAATAGTCCTTGCATGGAAACGAATCAATCGTTAATCGAATCCCGTTGTTGTTCTATTCCTTTCTATTCATATCCTCCAATTATTTACATGACCCAATTTTTAATTAGTCTTTAATAAGTGAAAAGACCTTCTTTTCAATGTTCAACTCAAACAACGCTCTCCAATACAACGTTCTTCTTCTCAAGATTCTCTCAGCAACCCAACCATTGAAGTTCCAACATGTCGAATATTTTTGGCGTGACATTCACAAGCCGTTAATGTTTACTGCACCATATTTAAAAATGAAGCGAAAAAGAGCGAGAAAACTCAAATCAAAAAAACACCACAACAAGGGACATTAGCCTCTCTCACGTACTCTGTGCTAATTTTTTTGAAAGCCAACTCTCTCTCTTTTGATATACAGTCGTTCAGTCCGAACACAACCTCAACACTTTAACAACTACTCGAGGAACACAGAGTAATGGTTTATATCCAAGTCGCTTTGGCAAAAGACATCTTCCACTTACAAAGTAATGGTAAAACATTGTATTATCACCCACACCATTTAAATGGATCCACATTGCTTGATGACCCAACCAAAACAGCTTCTGCTAGAAGTTGGAGCGAAATGTGGAACCACTTCTTCAATTTCAAGCAATAAGTTGCTCACGAATCTTTTTCTCTACATCATCACTTTAATTTATGAATCGCTCGTCGATTTGATGTGTGATGATGAATTCAATGTTTGGGATACAAAAACAACAAATAAACTCATTCCAACACTTGAAAAAGAATCTGAACGAACGATTAATTTATGACAATTAGGTCTCTCTTCGAATCAATTCCACATTGAACTTTATTCGGCACCACCACTTCCAGCACTCGAGCGAGCAATGTTAAGGATGTTCTTGATACGAGCATTCAATTCTGCGATCTGGTTCATGACGGATGTTTGTTGTTGGGAAGAAGAACCTTGCTGGGAGACACTGCTGGCAACACTACTCCGCTCCATTGCCATCTTCATGAGACTGGCTGTGTAACGAATACGCTCTCGAGAAACATCAACATCAATCTTGCTTGGGAAGCGAGGTATTTTCGTTCCTACACAAATACAGAAGGGTTGATCATTCGAGATGGCAAGCAATGACATGGGAGTTACTCCACCAGGTAATGTCAACAACACTGTTTCCATTCTCTTTAAAACTTCATTGTAGTAGGAAAGTTGTTGGGAAATACTAGAGCTACTGCCAGCACCACTTCCACCACTGCTCGTTGTGAGTAGAATTCTATTCAAACGATTCCAGTCCAAATGAGGCACGTATAAATAGTCAGTTCCCCATGGATCTTTGGGTACCTTATTCAATTCTCCACCCTCCAACAAATCTTCCAAAGCAAGTGGATATTTGCCATGTCTTGTATAGTACAACACAAGACCTTCTTGAAGTTTGGCTAAATCCAAAAGAGCATTACTCACTCTACTTTCTTCGTAAACTTGAGCAAGCACAGCTCCTGTAAGACCAGAAAATGTCACAATAATGGAAATGGCAATTAAAATCTCAATCATACTGAGATGATGTACTGAAATTTGAGGAATAGAAATTTTCAAATCATGATTGTTCAATAATCCAATATTGCCTTTCGTGTGCTTCAGTACGTTGGAGATTGATGACAAGTATGTACCCAATAATTTACGTAATATGGATGATGAAGGATCTTTCATATCTGAAAGTGCCATTCCTGTCACAGAAATCACAGGCAAGTATGGTAATAAAATCTTGGTGTAGTAAGAAGTTGGATTTTGCAAAAGTTTTTGTTGTGCTACACGCCAGTAAAGTTTTAAGAATTGAATCCATCGTGGTTGTGGTTTGTGTGTGAATCGCTTAAATTTGGAAGGACTACGTTTTGTAAAATGTTCACCTATTGGTTGTTGTTGTTGTTGCTGGGTTTGATGAATTAAAAAGTTTTGAATAGTGTACACCATGAGTCGTATTCGTTCCCTCCACAAATCGGAAATGTTATGGTTCTTGGTTAAATGTTCATGAATATTATTATTATTATTATTGTTAAAATCATTAAAAGTGTAATGATTGATATTTTCGTTTCCGTTGTGAGATTGGTATTGATTTTTAGAGTTTTCGAAGCGATCGGGAAATAAGTGATTTGCAATTTTATAAATTCGTTGCTCTTGTTTTTCATTTGATGGCAGCGACCAACGACGTCCTTGCATTAATTCATTATTATTATTATTTTTATCACTATTATCGTTGTTATTATTCTTTTGATTCGCATCATGATGACGATGACTATGGAATCTCATCATTGGAGAGGACACCCGATGAGAATGACCCATCAGTAGTGGATGGTGTTGTGAAATCATTTCGGAATTTTTTTCCTTGCTCCGCGGAGTGCCTTCATAGCTTCTTCGCGATAGGGAATAACGTTCGAAGAAAAACCTTAATAACAACAATTGGAGCAGTGTGGGCTTGGTCTTAAGGACAATGTCATTCAAATCATCATATCTTGGAGATGAAAAATTGGACTTGTCATGGAGCAATCTCTCTTGATTTGTGTTGGTTGATACAAATCGAAAGAAACAGAAGATGATTTCAGAAAGTGCTTCAATCGTAGCCAGAATCCATCGAATCAACCATTCAAACATTGCATCTCCTCTTCAATTGTTCATACTTCTTCTAAAATTGATCTTCAAATTTCAGTGAAAGCTGACGTTTGCTCGCCTCAATGTTTCGATCCAAATCAGCAACACCCATCATTCAAAAAAATACTTTAAAACACAATCGAATTGACAAGTTGCTGTTGTTCACCGTTTTTGCTGCACTGATCATCTGAACACACTGATTTCGATCTCATTGCAACACAAAAAGGTGAGTCACCAATACATTTCGTCGGATCAAACGTTTTGGGATGATAAAAACAATAACAACATCTTTTGTATCTATGGATTGATCGAAATCGGATGATGATTGTGAATCGTTGTTGTGTGTGCGTGTTGTGAATAGACATTGAAACAACAACAACAACCATTGCGATTCTGTAATATATTATTATTTTCATCATTGTCGTATCCGAATTTAAAGCTTTTTCACAACAACACTTTCTCTATTGATTATTGTGAAAAATGTCATCCATTTCTGCACAGGCGTTTCTCGTGCCCATTGAATCATCTAATAGCAACACTACTTCCTCTCTACAAGTCTATCAACATACATCGATTGCCTCTTCGACACTTATTTACAATTATGGAGGTGAAGATTCGAATGGTTTCTGGACCAATCGATTGAGTGTGTTAAATCTTGCCGCTGGTTCAGGTTTTAAAAAACAGACCAAGCTTAAATCTTTGGAGTGGGAGAAGCCCAAATATAATTCATTTCCTCCCAAGAAAGATGGTCACGTCATGATGTTGACGTGTGGCAGTGCAGGCAATGCTCAAAAGAAAATATTTCTATTTGGAGGAAATGACAATCAGAACATTTCTGGAAATAATAATGCACTCTATTCGATCGATTTGGAGAATTTGACATGGAAAATCGAAATGAAACATCAAGATGATCATTCTCGACCATTTGGTAGATCGCATTCTGCATTTACACAAATTAAGAATTATTTATACATGTTCGGAGGAAAGATTACTTCTTTGCAATCCTCATCAAATGGCTCAGATCCGACATCGGTCTCAGTCAAAACACTGGATGATTTTTGGATGTTTAATTGTGAGAATTTAACATGGAAGAAACTTTCGAACAAGTTGTTGTCGACAAATGAATCTCTTCCAAAATTAACAGGAGCCACTTTGTGTGCCTCTTCGAAGGGTACTGACTTGTTCCTATATGGAGGAGTCTGTGACAAAGAATACAGCAATGAATTGTACAAGTATTCTGTGAAGAATGATTCATGGGAATGTATCACTTCTAAAATGAAAGGTGACATTCCCCAATTTGGAAGAGAACGACACGCATGTTGTCTTTTATCAAAATCCAATGAAATGCTCATTAGTGGAGGTTGGATCTTTGGTGGAGTGAGTTCACAAATACTCTCTCTTAATTTAGATACATTGGTCTGGAAGAATGTGAATGTTTCAATGGGATCCAATTCGATGGAATCAAAAATGTTGCAACGATATGGACACACCATGGTTGCATTGGAAGGAGCTGTCAATGAACAAATTCCATTAGTTGTCATGATTGGAGGAAAAGATTTAACCATGAGTAATCGTGGAGAAGTGATTTTGATTGCTCTCCATTCGAAAGATGCCACTTGGACCACTCTTGCACAAAGTTTTGGACAGAAACAAGATCATTCATTGAATGAAGAATGGACACGGTATGAGAAGGTGAGTGGATTATTGCCAGCCACTCCAATGACCGATGATTACTTGTCGAGTATGTTGGGAGTGACTTCCACTGTATCTTCATCACCATCAATGGTCGCAACCACAAGCACTACTACCAGCACCACCAGCACCGCTACAAGTACACCTCCTGCAGTTCCAAAGCGTCCTTCCTTCTCGAAAGCAAGTACTGGTGACTCAACCAAACAAGAGAATGTGAGTGAATCGACAATCTCAAGTACTACTCCACCCTCTATTCCAAAACGTCCAGTAAGAAAGGAAGAGGACACTCCTCCAAAGAAGAGCACCTCCTCGTCAACCGTTGAGGAAGAAACAAAGAAGCCCTCGACATCTGCCATCATCACCACCACCAGTACAGAATCTAAACCAACCACAAGTGGTTCCAAGACTGTTAAGGTTGATTCAACTATGTCACCTTCAGCAGATGCCATTTCTGAAAAATTGCAAGAGGCTGAACAACGTCCAAAGCTTGAATTGGCCAAAAAAGGAGCCAGAATGCAACAAAGAAAGCCAAAAACTGTCAATGCAGATTTATCGAAATTGGATAAGGTCACCAAAGAAGCCACTCTTGATGTTCCAGATGATTCCAAATTCAAAAAGTTAGAAATTGAATCAAAGAAGGTTGTTACTCCTACCAACGAAGAACAGCCATCGGGCGAAAGCAGCTCTCAAGATAAAAAGCCAAAGTTTGGTGTTGGAATCGGAGGCAACCCAATGATGAGCGAATTAGCATCCAAGCTCAAGAAAAAATAAATTTATAAGAGAGCGGATTGTACAAATATTAACTCTTCAATGAGGTGACAGTATTTTCGTAATTGAGGTTCGTCATCGCCTAGAACTTCTTTTCTTGGAATAATTTTAGCTTCTTCGTTTTGAATTTGATCATTGTTGTAGAGCTCTTGATATTTGGCATAGAGCTTTTCGAATCTTTCTTTTCCGAAAATTTGTTCGTTCTGTTTTATAAGGCTGTTGACACGATCCTCTAAACGTCCAACCACAGGAATGTCATCGTAATCTGTCTCTTCATAATAGTCCTCTTCTTCTTCGTCCTCGCTGTCCTCTTCTGTTTCGTATTCAACTTCTTCCTCACTTGACTCCATCCCTTCATTACTGTCGTCGCTGTCTCCAAACATGGTGTCTTCAACTTTGCAAGCTTTATCTTCACCTGAGCTACCATTATTCTGATTGATGACATTATTGTTGTTCATTATCATGCTCTCCTTCTTTCGCTTAAGAGTTTCAATTTTCTTCATTGTCAAGTTAATCATTTCGGTGTACTCCTTCTCAATTTCAGAATCAATTTCTGCTTGTCTTTGAAGTATGGATTCTTTATCAAGAACAGATGGTATCTTTGGTGGCTCCACAACCTCTTTCTTTGGTGCCTTGTCAACTCCCACAATATTGTGTTGATTGTGGAAAAGATTAAAATGTTGATTTTTAGCAGCAACTCTGCTTGCATGATATTCAACTCTTGCTTCCTTGAGCTTTTGCTTTTGTTCTTCTTCTTCCTTAATTTTCTTTTGCTGCCTTTCAAAAAGAATACGTTCCTTTTCATTGGTGAAAGTTGGAGGTGTCTTTGATGGAGGTTCAAACTTGGAAGGAAGGTTAAGTCCTTGAAATTTTTTGCTAAACTCTTGAAATGCATGATCGTCTTCTTTTTTGGGTTCTCTGTCTTTTCGCATTTGTTCGAGAGCTTTCTCAATTCTCATTTGCTCTTTTTGAAGTTTCATAATTTCAGAATCTATTTTCTTTTCTCGTACAGCAATATCATTGTTGGATGATTGAGGTCTTGACGATGGTTGGACTTTTGGTTGAGGTTTTGGAGGGATTTTTTCAGGAACTGGAGATTGATTTCTAGGTTGTGGTGGAACGACTGCTTTCTTGGCCACGTTGTAGTTAGGATTTGGAGGAACAATGGGTTGGAGCACAGACGGGTTTGGAACGGGTAGAGGGTCTTGATTAAGCGCTTTGTTATTTAAAACTCCCAGTTCAGTTAGTTGAATAAATAAATTTGACATTTCGCCGTCAAGAACAGTGTCTTCTACTTGGTCTTGGGCCAATGTCAGTTCACCTGTAGAGGTAACTGTGAGCATTTGTTGTCTAATATATTTTACAATTATTGGAGTATTTAAAATTTCCTTAAGAGTTGGCCTTTTGCTGGGTCTTGTCTGGAGACAACTGTTGATCAAATTCACAAGCTGGCTGCTATAGTGGTGCACATTCTTTACAGGAGAGTAGTATCCTTTCTGAATATTCAAGAAGAGTAGTTGTATGTTTTTTCCTTTGAAAGGAAGAGCCCCTTGATTGATCATTTCATACAATATCACTCCAAGAGCCCACACATCGGATTTGTAACTGTATTTTGATCCATTACATTGTTCTGGGCTGATGATCATCAAAATATCATGTCTCAGCAGTGAATCTAAAGATTAACTCTTACTTACCTCATGTACAAGGGTGTGCCGATTGTTGTCTGTGCCATTTGTTCACATGTTCTCATACCAGCGTCATCAAAAACTTTGGCTATACCAAAATCACCAAGTCGAGCATTTCCCTTGTCAGTAAGAAATATATTTTGTGACTGTTTCAAAAATTTAAAAATCAATAAATTGTAAATATATTTTCAATTACCTACCTTTAGGTCTCTGTGTAAGACTTTTTGAGAATGAATGAAATGAAGAGCTAATGCGGACTGAACAAATAATTTCAGAATTGTCTTTTCTGGAATTCTTTGGTAGGTGTAATTTTTCTGAATAAACGATGCCAAATCTCCTCCCTTGCAGAAGCTCATCACAATACAAAGGTTACTTTCGTCATCTATGAAAGAATCAATGTATCGGACGATGAAAGGGTGTTGGAGCGCCTGCAGTAGCTTGACTTCTTGCTTGGCGTTATTTTTTTCCTTTTGCGACACTCCTTTCAACGCAATCTTCTTCAACACATACTTTTTATCAACATTGGACACTGGATGCACAATGAAAACAGTGCCATAGCTTCCACTTCCTAGCTTCTTTTCTGTAACATATTTGTTCATTTCTAGGAATGTCGGGTGATGATGTATGAGTCAAAATTTAATAATCAATTTACTAATGATGATGGTTAATTTATGAAGCTTCAGTGTATCGATCTAATGAAACGATCTTGTTACGATACAACAACTTTTCTAAAGCTTCAAACTTGATTGTATTGATGAAATGAAATATGTAGATCCGTTAATTTGTAGATTTTTTTGGCGCATATTTTGTTTAAGCGAATTGCGTTCTCGTTCATTCGAACGACAAAACGAAAATAAAAATAGACAAAAAAATTAATTATTGTTGCTTTTCATCCAACAATTAAACCAACCCAATAATTGAATCCAACGATTTCGTTGGTCCACCGATAACCAAACTTTTATCGGAAATGCAATACTTGGGAAATATTTACGGAAAAACAATGTCGTATTATAATAATGGATTGAATGGATATTCCTTATCGACGCAAACAAGCGCTTCTTCAACAGTGCCCCAAATTTTGTCCAAAGACGTGTTGGACTTGTATTCGAAAGAAATGGCTGACATTGCGAAGGAGTCGTATCAGTTGGATTTTAGTAGAACTCCACTCAATAAGAATGTGGTTCTTTGTTTAGGATCTCAATCATCAGGGAAATCATCACTAATTAATTATCTATTTTCAAGTCTTTCAATTCGAGAAACAGGAGAAAATGCTATTGACACACAATTCACAATAATCGAATGTGTGAGCGAGAAGGAATTTGTGTCACTCGTGGGTAGCACTAAATATAACAAGCTGA
>NW_025407945.1:286418-418177 GCF_008403515.1 Naegleria fowleri
TGAGTGAGCTGAACAGAAGAATGAAACATGATCAAAATTTTGATCTTTATGAATGGAAAACAAATCCGATGGAGAGACAACACACAGATGATAGAGAAGATCTAATCTATCATGAGCTGTCCCACACCGACAAAATGAATAGATACAAGCAATTTTATGAATCCAATATGAAATCAGTGTTGATCAAGCACCATGAGTTAGTGAAAGCGTTTATTGTAAATGCACATTTCATTGATGGAACTGAATTGGAACAACTCGAATCAGCCAATAGAAAAAGAAGCAAAACGCGTGAGAAACATTCCATCGAAGACAAACTTCAAAAAAAGAAAGAACAAGAAATTCACGATTTTATAGATAATTTGTATTTTGAAACTAAAAAGAATACGAAAAAAGATGAAACTGAAGACTGGCAAGTAGTAGATCCAAAAATGTTTTCCACCAACCAGCATGATGAAAATGACTGGCTTGTCGAGAATTTAATTTTTATTGACACACCTGGATTCAATGGTAAGTGCAGAAGATCTGTTCAAGCGGCACTTTACTGTAGGTCATTGCAGGATCTATGAATTGTGATATTGAAAAGTTTCGTGCCAACATTGAAGTGTTGGAATTTTTTTACAAACAATCATGTAGGTACCCATTCTATTATCCTGAATTGAGTATTTCTAAGGAAGAATGCAACTACTAATGTTCCTCTCACTACTTTAACAATTATAGCGCTTGTTTTATTTTTATTAAGTCCTAACCATCTATTGAGTATTGGTAATTCTCTCTACATGTTACAACTTACTATTATTGACCACGATACTCGAGAAAAATTGTACAAAATTGTATATAATCAACTTCAATTGAATAGCTCGACACCACAAGAAGAACAATCGAATATGCAACCATCGTCGAGTGGAGGTGGCATAGTTTCCACTGTTGGAAAAACTATTTTGGACACTCTTTTAATGGGATGCTACTCTGCTTTGGAATCCAATTTCAAAAGTGTTCTCTCGAATGTGTATGGAGGAAGTAGCTCAAAGTCTAAAGACACTCAAGATTTCTATTTTGGTAGTTCCATTTATGAAAAATTATATTTCGTTATTAACAAAATAGGTGAGTTTAATTTTTAAAGTACTCGCATTCAAGCTTGTTCTGTCATGCAACTACGGGAAGATATGGGTTTGTATTTTATTTCGACGCTTCTCAATAATTAATTTTCTCTCCATTTAGTTAAAAATCCCAATTACAGCTATTTTGAATTAGGTACGTTAATAATTGTTGTTACCAGAAATATCATTCTGAATTTGTTTAACTGTTGATTAGGCTGTTCTATTGGAAGAAATTTTCGATTTCTACCTTTGCCAACTGCCTCTCGAATACTGAGTATTGCATGTCCAAATGAAATTAGAAAACAAATGGCTTTTGCTTCATATATAAGAAGAAGAGATGTGAATTTGAGTGGGACAAGTCTTGGAGAGTTGTCACAACTCGAGAAAATAATCAAAGCTTTAAAGGACGACAAGCAGGTACAATTGAATTACATCAACCACATTCAGTACATTTTTGAGAAAATAGAACAAAAGCATCAATCATTGGGCTATTACAGCCAGTACATGCTCAGTACTGCCTTTGAGCGAGCCAAAAACATTTGTAATTTATGGTATCAAGTTCCACAAAACGGAGTTTAACTCCCAATAAACTCCGAGTTAGAATTTTGCATTGTCACTTCAAAAACGAAAAAAATGGCAGCATCCGAAATACGTACGTACTATTTCATATGTTTGATCACACAAAAAATGATGACAATGAAAACGATGACAGCTCTCAAGACTTTCTGGGACCAAAATCATGTCAGTGAATTGATAGAACAAGAATGTCATCCTTCAATGAAGGCATCTTCGACGTCGCATGTGCAGCTTTCGATCCGACTTGCACTTCCCGAACAAGCGGAAGAAATCAGAGGTGTGTAGTAAATTGTTTTTGCATTAATTTTAAATTCCGAATCATCAACCTTTGATTTTTGTCTCATTGGATTCTAATTCAATATTTTAGAGATGGTCAATTGTGCATATCGAAAAGAAGGTCACGTTTTTAAATTAGGTGAAGATCGAAAACGAACAAACGATAATGAAGTCAAACGCCTCATTGAAGATAGCTTAACAACACCCCATGGAATTGTGTGTCTTTTAAATGCAGAAAATAACGATGTGTTAGGATCAATCTTTATCCAATTTAAGAAAGATCCACAAACAATTTATTTTGGAATGCTAGCAAAAGGGGAAAAGAAAATACAAGCCGGTTCAACATTTTCTTTTGGCGGTTTGCAGAATATATCTTTTGGACAATTAATGATTGAGATGGTTGCATATATTGGAAAGTTAGGGAAGTGTGAAACTGTCACATGTGTAGTGTTTAATGTTTCCACTGCATTGGTTCAATTCTACAAGAATAAGTGTCAATTGGTAGAATATGGAACAGACGATGTCCCATTCAAGGAGGAAATGAAAAAAGATGCCTACTTCATTAAGCTAAGAAGAGGTATTGAACACTGATAAACAAAAATATTTCAATGATATAGTTTGACTGAGAATTGATATCCATATTTATCAATCGAGCATTAGTAGTGTAACGGTATCATACCAGCCTTCCAAGCTGGTGACCCGGGTTCGACTCCCGGCTAATGCAAATTCTTTTTATCTTTGAACCAAGCTTTGGCTTTTTGGGATAAACCTTCTCTGCTTGTCAGATACAGTAGCTTAGATTGCAAAAATTAATTGGCAGGCCCTGATTAATCTGGATCACAACGGTGATTGGTTGTACACCACACCAAATTATTTGAGAGACGCTTTCCTTTCAAATTTGTTTATTTTGAGTAAGGTTCGTTGCTTCGTGGAGCTGTTAAAGAAAAAATTATCATAAAAAAAATATTAATGCTAACACCATCACCATGAAATGGGTACCACTCTCCATCAATAAGTCTGAAGAAATAGAGAAGCAGGCAAACGAGATTGCCGAGCTGTATCGTGTCCTCTTTCTTCAATTAAAACTTGAGAAACAACAAGAAATTCATGGGCTGCTGCGAAGTCAAAAGGAGTTGTCTGTTGCTCCCAATTCCGTTAAATCAAGCATTGATAAGATGGGAGTCATTACAAAGCTTGGAAAGGCGCTGCAAGAAAGAATTAAGGAGATTGATCAGCTACGATCTACAGATACTCCTCAAGGTATGTATTATCAGTTTCTAATCAAACCAACCTTTGTTCCTGAAGAGTTTTCCAACAAAATCCTTGAAATTCGGTCTTCCTTTGAACAATTATTGGAGAACTATCCCATCAAAACCATCTCCAAGATTGATGAATTAAAGAATGCTTTGTTCTCGGTGCAACAACAGAATCCGGTGGAATCTTGTGAGGAAATAACAGAGGAAAACAACCCGTTCTCTGCGTCCACAAAAGTAATGCGACCTCAGGACGTGCCACTGCCTCTGAGGAGAAAAAAGCCTTAAAACAAGAAGATCCTTCGAAGCAAACCAAACAGTCCTCAGAAAAGAACAAACCAAAGAAGGTGAAACCCATTTATTCATGGGAGAAAGGAGCACAAGCTTCAACCAGCAGCAAAAAGATGGAATCTTCTTCGATCGAACTACCTCATCAGATGGATCAAAGCTCCTTCAGCGAACAAATGAGCAAAGTCGGAAAGTTTATGGAGGAGCAACTGGCCAGACAAGTTTCACCAAAACGAGATAGCTCTCCAAGAAGGTTCGGAAAAACAAAGGAAAGCAAGTATTCCGTTCATGCACCTCTCTCTCCAACTCTGAGCAGAAGTCTACGTTTGGAGATTGAAATGAATGAAGAAGAATTCGCCAAATTGAAGATAAGGAGAAATATGCAAGAGAGGCCAAGATCAAGCAGTCCTCGTTTTCAAGCTCCAAACAGATCTAGATCATCCTCAATGCTCTCCATTGGAGACCTTGCACGCTCTGCTGATTCATTTTCTTCTTCTTCTTCAAGTGCGGGCAAATCAAGATATCCGTTTTTGCAAAGGGTAAGGGAAGACTTGCCTCAGATGGCAACCCATTCCTCAAAATTTACTCATCACCACAACTGTTGTACAATACCTCCTATATTCTTTCTGGAGCTGACATAAGCCCTTCAGCAATAGAGGGCTTGTCAGAGGTTCAGAAAGCCAACATGAATTCAGCTCTACAAACTCCGGGCTATACTGTCGCAGATATCGAAGGCCTTTATATCACCACTGCTTGCCCTTATTCAGATCCAAAAGAAAATTTTTTCAGACCCTCAGACAAATCAAAGTGGGTCACCGGTAAGGATTTTATAACTTCAGTAGGAAAAGTAGAGGAATTCACTAGAGACAAATCTCTTCCTCTGTTCATCAATAATGGACTTGCATATGAAAGTTCGAATCCAGCTCTGGTACAACAGAAGCTTAGATCATCAGAAAAGACCAAAATGATGTCACCAAAAGGTTTTGTTTCCATGTTCGGTAATAGCGGTTGTGACAACATTGATAAGCAATACAGCTTGGGATTTACCAGTCCAGCTCGAGGGTCACTCCATTCCTTCTCGGCTCCACTCCCAACCAACATCAAAGGTCAGTCGAGATCTCCGGTACAATTAAGACCACTTTCAGGTACTTCTTCCAGTGCCGCTATCAATCTAATTTCCAGAAATATGGCTTCGCCTAAATCATCTCCAAGACTCTCCAATAAATTGTTGTAAGAGACTATTCGCTAGGATTGAATCATGCTAGCTTGCATCTAGTTGATGGATCCATAGCAGTATCTGTAGGTTGGATCTTTAAATCTATTTTCGTTTTGTACGCTTCTTGATGTAGTCCTGCACCTCAACAAACAAAGTTCAAAAACCGTCTTTACACCCTTAAATAACTTGTCGTCCTTTCTCTGCTGGAACATTTTTCGCAAATCATCTCTCTTGTCAATATCCATACAGCAACTGACGCAATGTTCATACGAAGAGCAACATTGATTGTTAGTATTACAGGTTGAACAAGAATATCTCTCCACGGGAGGAAGACCATCCTTTTTGGCTTGTTCTGGGTTGATGTCTGTTCTGCAACAGTGGGTCTTTGGATCAACATGCATGATACTGCAAATATATCCTCTAGAGTCGGTAATATAATCAGCTCCTTGGACAGTGTTTCTGCATTTGATATGTTTTGAAGGATCTCTTGTGAATTGGAAATTTACTGCCTCTTCCTCTGTTACTTGCTCATCAATTTTTGAATTCATCACGCCCTTTACAACATCCCCAACAGTTAATTCAATTTTCTCATCATAAAATCCGTCAATAATATCGGTTTTGTGATTAAATTTTCGTGAATCAACTTGTTGAACGTTCTGTGTTTTGTTTGTCTCAGATTGTTGTGAATCACCCAACGATGTTTGCTTTTGAATAGAGGGCTTCTCTTCCTCATTATTATTTGATGAGGCATGATCCGATTGTTTTTCAACATCTTTTTGTGTTGCATCATAAATTCTTTCGGTATTCTTTTGATTATTCGGAGGTGGATGTAAAATACCGTGATGATGTTGTCCACTTGTATTCGCGTTCGCAATAATCATTTGTGTCTTGCTTGAATAATATTTAATATAGAGAATGAGCGTTAGAGAGGAAAACAACGCCAACAAAACAATGAAATACAAGGCATATCGGGGATGCATGATTGTTGTTGAATGAACGCAATTTTTTTGAGCTCTCTTTGTTAGGTTATTAATAGGATTTACTTTTCGCAAGTTCGTCTTGTGAAAAATCAAGGCTTATTGTTTTGAGTGGGGTTTGTCATTACATTATCATGATCATCCCCATTTTCATTCTCGATTATATTGGTCCGTGTGATCACTGGGTAACATTGTCGTCATCGTCGTAGTGGTGTCACTTGTTGCTTGAGAGGGCATTAGAGGTGTCAGTAACAAATTCTCAATTTCGCATGGACATAAATTCATAAACATCACAGAGCCACTTTCACCAATCACACAATGGAAAATTGGAATTTGGTTGAAGCGTGCACCTTGTTCGCTCACTTTGAAAATATCATTAATGGTAGGAACAGTGCTGTTGGAAAAAGAAGTTACAATAATAATCATGGAAGGAGAGTCATTAAGGCTGACACCAGGTTTCCATACGTCGAACATGATTGGTTCAAATGCTTTTATAGTGCCCTCAGTGCTGTGTGTTGAAAAATCCATCATATCGGTTGATGAAGAGGAGTCTGCTGATGTTGTTGTGTTCATCACATCGCGCATAGGAGAAGAATAACTGCATAATCCACACTTGATAATATTCAGAGTGTTAAATAATTGTTGTTGTTCCAATAATTGTTCATCCTTCAATTCAAGATTGTAAATGAGAGGTGAAATAGCATCATGAAACTCGTCGTTCGCTGTTTGCTGTGAAAACCATTCAAACGTACTCCACAATACTCGAGAATTAGCTTTGTTTTGTTGCTTTGAAGTGATTACCTTTGGAGTATCAAAGGATTGCAGTTGAGGTTTCTCCAAATTTTCCGTATTGTCTATTTTTCGTTTCTTTTTTTCATTCTCTGTGTTGGATGTTTGTGGTGGCAGCAACTGATCCTCTCCAGAGATGTCTTCTTCATGCGTTGTATCAATAATATTATTCTTCAATTCTTCTTTTTGTTTTTTATACTTGATTTGTCTTTCAAGCTGTTTCTTTTTCTTTTTTTCCTCCCTATCTTTATCATGTCGTTGAATGGAAAATCCTAATTTCTTGAGATAGGAATATGCTAGAAATGAATTGATCAAATCCTCAGGATTCCTAAAAAAATGTTTTGAAATTGATGAATGTCTAATAAATAAAGCAAATGCTTCCTGAACAGAGGCAACCAAATATCCAACACGAGCCTCAATAACTTTTTTTTCCTGAATTTCCAAATGGCACAATTGATAGGGTTCTTTCTCAACAATTAAAATAAGAGATCCAACATCTATTAAATAGAGGGCTTCTTCAATATGCAAGAAACGAAAAGCATTTTCTGAATCTTGTCTAATGATCAGTTTTTCATCGAGACCCTCAACATAAACAGTTGGATTCTTTCGTATTCGCTCGCAAAGATTTTCTTTTCGGATAGTAAATCCCATATCAGAGCCAATTTTACCTTTCATTTGAATAGTTTTCACTGCATTTTCCTCGGGAATAAATTCTCCAATTGAAATATCTTTTCTAGCAATTTTTCCAATAGTAATAATTTGAGTGGCCATTACGTTCATTATTGTGCAATTGAATAATAATCAATGAAATATGATGTGGCCCATTCAAATTGTACCAATTCGTTCGTTATTTTGAAATATTGATGTATCGTGATTATGTACCTACTCTCTTCTTTGTCGATCTACCTTTAACAATTGAAACAAAATATTCTTTCTTTCATTTATCATTTGGTTGATTTGTTCTTGTGGAAGAGTAGATTTTTGATCGAGTTTCTCTCCGAATCTTGGAAAGGGCAATCTTTCTTCATGTTTTGATATGGATGATGATGAAACTGTCATTTGAGATTGAGTGTTTTGATCCGAGTTTTTTCTCTTCTCTTTCCTCTTTGTTGTACTCGTATTGGTAACGAGACTTGAATCCGAATGCTGAATTTCAGCTTTACTTTTGTTCTCTTCTTCTTGATGATGGTTTGACATTTTTTGAGATGAGGTGTTGATTCTTGGAGAGGAGTGGGTGAAACCAACATCATCTCACTTTATCGACGTGCAGGTGTAGTGATGCGAATATATATGAAGAGCCTTCAATACAACCACAAGAACGCGTTCAATTCTAAATGCTTGTTCAGTCGTGTTGTGCACTGAACCCAAATACACTCCTTCCAGGCATTGTAAAAAACAAAAGATGGTTGACCAATAGATTTTGAAAATCGTTTGTTGAAAAAAAATACGCCAAAAAGGTTTGTATCACTCGCCCATCGTGCAGCGTGTAATTGTTCTGAACAAATTTCTTCTTTCAAACATTCCTTTACATCATCAACAACTCCTAAACCGAATAGATGGTCCAAAACAGATGTTATAGAGTCCACAGCAAGGTCTCCTTGCCACCAAGACGTCCATTCGAAAAGGAACGTATGGATAGAGAATTGAAGATGTGCGGTAAATATGGTTTGAAGAACAAGCAAGAAATCTGGAGACTCCAATACTATCTTGCTCGTGCTCGTAAGACTGCTAGACACTTGCTCACTTTGCCAGAAGATGATATGAAGAGACAATTCGAAGGTGCTGCTTTGTTGAGAAGAATGACCAGATTGGGTCTTTTGGATGAAAGCAAGCAACAACTCGATTACATCTTGTCCTTGAAGACAGAGGACTTGTTGGAAAGAAGATTGCAAACCGTCGTTCAAAAGTTGGGTTTGTCAAAGTCCATCCACCATGCTCGTCAACTTATTTTCCAAAGACACATCCGTGTTGGTAAGCAAACTGTTAACGTTCCTTCATTCATTGTCAGAGTCGATTCTGAGAAGCACATCAACATGTCACCTTTCTCTGCTTTGGTCCAAGGAGGAAAGCCAGGTAGAATGACCAGAAAGAAGCTCAAGAGCCAAAAGAGCGAATAAATCTCCACCAATAAATAATTAAATTTAATTCAAAAGTCGAGTCTACGTAAGAACCAGACTAGTTCGTCTTTTTAATAATGTCATTGTTGAAGCTTTTGATGATCTCAGGATCCACTGTGTAACTAAGGAAATGATTTTTGTCCTCATAAAAGTAAGTGATGGGTTTCAAATTGTGGTTCACTACCACTTGCTCGGTTTCAAAGTCCACCAAATGATCATCCTTAGATCCAAATTGGATAATGGTTGGGCAATTCTCTTTCATTGATTTCCAATTCCATTCTCTGTTGTAATAGCCACTCCTCCTTTCATTTTCATCTCCCATGTCTGTGACACAAGCAGACACTAATATACATGCATGGAGAGGGTGTTTCTCGATATATCTCATTGCACACTCCGCTTGAATGGGGTTTTCGAGAGTGTCACTCTTATGCATAAGTCAATTATAATTTTTAGACCTACCTCCCGAGCTATGTCCTATCAACACCAATTTGCAGTGTTCTTTACCTTCATAGGGCTTTAATTGCTGTTCCACAAATGGAATCCACATAGATTCTCTTGCCACATAGGGATCAGGCATATCCTTACAAATCACTGATTGCATTGTCACAAAGATAATAATTATGAATAATTTCAATTCATCACTCGCTGGTTCATCACTCCCGAACACATACCAGTAACTTTCCGAGAAATATCATTCTCGAACAGCTGTTCAATTTTATCTTTGCAATCACTATACCAATTCGAATCCAAAATATCTTCACAACCATTTCCTGGCAGAATCATGACCACAAAATGATCCAATGTTGTATCGCTACTTTTGTCCTCCGCTCTATTCAGAGATGTCATGAGATGCTAAAATATTGTTTAAAAAATAATATTTTTTTGATGATGACTTTTATTACTTTTTCGAAACAAGATTTGCTTAATGGAAATTCTTTACAATGAGTAAGACACGAGCATGCATATGTAGGTGAAATTATAAAAGCACAGCTTTCTTTTTCTCTCTTTGCTTTTCAACTTCTTTTTTGAGAGATTCTGCTTGAATTTCACTGATGGCGTCCTTTCCAACCTTAGCAAGTGAAAGTGTTTGATCGAGATCCATATTATTTTCATCAATGACTTGTGCCATGAGGGCTATTATTCAATTGTTTTAAAATAGAGTCGAAAAGTTGAAATTTCAAAAAGTGTGAAATTGGATTTGGATTTGCATTCATTCTCCATAAATTCACAACTATGATTAAAATCACTGTGTTGACTTACAATTGACTTCATCCTCTGGAGTGATTGTACTTGTCACTGTATTTATACTTGATTCCATGTGTTGAACAGTCACATCCATGTCTCCAACTTGTTGTTCAAATTTATCCATTATCACTCCAATTTTTTCAGTGTCCAAAGTTTCAAGTGCCTTGTCGAGACCTTTCACAACACTCCCTAATGTTTTAGCAACTGTATTCATCATTTCCGCTTGTTTCACTCTACATTCATCATAAATATATTTAAAATAATATTTAAAATCCATTGAATTTAAAATCAATAATAATATTTCAAGGTACAAAATTTTACAAATCCATCATCACCAATGATGAAATTCGGAGAGCAATTTGAAAGCACATGATACGGACCTACTTGCTGCAGCATCTAGACGTGATGATAAACGAAGAAAATTATTTGCTTCATTTCCTAATCGAATTGCATTGGAAGCATGAATACGAGCGGCTTCAACATTGCCCTTTTCAAGAGCTTGTTTGACTTTTTAAACGTTGTTTTGCTTGTTCCTTCTCACTCTTTTTACTGGAGAATGTGATGATGATGATCCGAGCATTCTTTTGATTGGCTTACCTTTGTCTTTCAAATTGTTTGCTGGCCATCCGCAAGTTAAAGTACAAGTCTGACATTTTTATTTGAATCAATAATGAAGAGGTGATGATTGGATGATTTGTGGAACTTTTATGAAATTATTATTAATATTACAAAATGATATCATCTGTAATCATGGCAGACAAAATATTTACATCTGTAATCATGACATTATAACAGACAAAATATATACAAATTCATGACAGAAGAACTGCACCTAGCAGAGCAAAGAATAATGCAGTATAACGCCTCGTGTATGGAGCAATATATTTAGAGATGAAATTATGTAAGTGAAGAGGGTGATGAATAAGTTTTTGGAGCGGATAGAACGAAGCAACTCCGACAATTGACAGAATACAGAAAATACACCCCAGCACCACATAATCTTGTTTTGTGAATTTTGCTTCTAATTTCCGATTGTACATGGGTTGAATAGGATGCTGTGATTCTTTGCGATCGTTCATGCTTAGCGCATCTTCTAATACAGAGGAAAGGGGGTTTTGCAAATTATGATTTAATTCAGTATGATTTGATGTATTGCTAATGTCACCGCTATGCTCCTCTTCATCAAATTTTACCATTTTTTCAAAGCTTGTTCTCACCAGCTCGTAATGGAGAAATGTTTTGATACTCAGCATATTCTCTTTGTGCAGACATTGAAGGAGAGCCCAGAGAATACATGTTGATCAATTGATTGGGTGAAAGTTTTATCACTGGTGAGGAGTTTGTAATTTCATCACCTTCTTCAATTTGACTCATTGAGAGAATACTTTTCCCCTTAGAAGCTTGAGAACGTGAATGTTGGACTTGATCTAACAAAAGCTGATTAGCTAATTGAACACTCTCGTTGTCTTCTCGATAGAGATCACTCACGCTATCGCTATCATCAGAAAGAACTTCGGAGAGTGTGGAGAGAGCAGTCTTTGGATCAATTTGAAGAATATGCTTACTGAAGTGCTCGTTGTTGGCCTCATTAATTTTCTCTTCGAGATCCATAATTTTAGTTTTCAGATATCCAATCTGGTCTTTGCAAATATGGCCCAGTTGTTTGGCCCTTTGGATTCTATCTTGCATTCTTTGGTACAATTCCGATCTTTGCCTTTCCATTTGTTTGAACACCAAATCATGTTGATTCATTTCAAAATTCAGAGAAGTGCTAACATTCAAAGAAGAAGAAACATCTCTTAATAATGTGGAGGAAGTTACAAACGTGTTTCGGGATGAATTAGGGTTACCTTGCTGTGTTCCTCCATTGAAGCTGTTCGTGTTGAGGGGTGTAGTTTTAGAGCTCCTTATTGGACTAGCCGATAATACAGGTGCATCCATCAAATGCGGTGGATGATCTGAAGACAGAACGCTGCTGTGGTGGATGTTGTTGTGAGGAGAGGAAGTTGAGGTTGTGCCTCTCTGCAGCATGGTTTAAGGAAATTTTTTTGTGGGAAAAAACTTTTTAAATGACGATGGAAGCACTCTGCTGTTTACCCATTTTCAAGTTTCAACCACAAATCACGGATGCCCATTTTGCTTTTACATTATTTGGGAGATATCTTATGATGAAAGGCACCCACTCATGATCTTACGCCGTTCATTGAGATCCGTTTGGGAATGATATATGACGAAAAAGGATTACAAAGTCAAAAAATAATTGGAAAAAATGTCTGAACATCACCAAATCTACTCCGCTATTGACTCTCTCTTCGCAAACCCTTCCGGTGTACACGAGAGAAAGAATTTACATTCATTTGTGAAAGCTGATAAAGAAAAAGTGGCTTTGGCATACAGGTATTGCCTGGATGAATATTCAAGTAAATTGGAAAATGCTTTTGATGATGAGGCTAAATCTTCAGTGTGCTATAGTGCTTCAATGATTGCACTGATTTGTTTGGCTACTCTCAAAAAGACTGATCTTTCAACTATAGATGACTTTTTTGAAGTTGTAAATACTAAAGGCTTATATATTTGTGTAGAAGGATGCATCCGAGAAAAAAACACCAAGTACATCAAATTATTGAAATCATATTTAACCACACTACAAACAATCCCGAAGGAAGGAAAGTATGCACGATCAATGGAAAATATTTACGAAGTCCATCAACTTGTTATGAATTTCTTTGCAGAAATGGAGAGTAATAATAGCAATGGAGCCTCTTCCTCGGATATGGATATCTATAAGGAAGTTGAATTGTCAGTTGTGGCTTATACGGAGTTTCTAATGTCCGTTTTTACGGAAGACTCGTTTGCAAGTGCAGACGATAATTTTACATTCAAATATCTATTAATGTGTAAAAGCCTATTTCAACAAGGACTAACCAACGACAAATACATGGGTGCATTTATTCATCTATTCGTCCATTTGCGCTCAGCAGTTTTACTGATTCAGAATTACACAGAAAAAAGAAGGAAGCAAAAGTCAGCAGAGATAAAATTGGACATTTTGAGAGATGTCATAGCAGAAATTTGTGATTCTCTACAAACTAAGAACAACACAACAAGAAAAGGAATACAATTATTGGTTAACATAGTTGATGCATATTTACCATTATTGGATGATCAAAAGGAATTAATTCTTAGGTCCATTGTTGTATCAAAAACCAAAATATTATTCATGCCTAGAAAATTTAACACAGTACAGGGAACAATTGAAAAATGCGACCAACTATTTCTAGCGATACCTTTCGATGAAAATACTTTGGAGAACAATCTAATAATCAAATCAACCACTACGGATCCAGACGTGCTACATGCTACCTCGAAAACGACTCTTCTTACTGTATATTTGAAAAATTGTAAAGAAAATAGCCCAGTAGTGAACAAATTTATGGAATTCCTAATCAAGCAAGTCAAATTTTGCGATTCAGTGCTCTTGAATGATACAGTGGATGGAATGCCTCTGTATCATCAAATATTTATGTCCATCAGTGAGGTTTTAATGAAAAATAAGCAATCCAATATGTTTTCAGAGGTACAGCTCGTACTATGGAGAGAACTTTTTGATATATCAAATCCAGATATAACACGAGATTTATGTATGGATATTCTAGCCTTTCTATTTAATAATAACTTTGGATTTCAGCAGTATTATCTAGAGCTGTTACGAGAGCTCGTTCAAACTTTGTCATCCAATTTATTTTTGAGCCCTCCAGAGCTAAGGATAACAGATACCTCTAATCAAGACGACGTCGAGTTTGAATGGTTGATCGTAGAAAAAGTATTGAGGCCTTTTATTCACAAATTAGACATTAGAGATATTGGAAGCCTTATTGACTTGTCACATGACTGTCTGTCAGATGAAAGAATTAGCCAAGCAGCACTTTTGCCTATTAACATATTAAGCCAACACTTTGATACTCTATTTGGAAAAGGAGGAAAAATTTTATCCCATTGTGCTCGCAAGATTAAGCTTTCATTTCAGCCTATTACTGTGGCATATGCCGCACTGCTGAGGAGTTTCTTGACATTCAGGACTGTTCCTTTTGAGCAAGGCAATAATTTAATTTCCGTACTTTTACTTTCACAGAAAAATCTCTCAGATGTAGCCTTGTCGGATAGATACATTGAAGAGGCAATTCTTGCAGTAGTACATATTCTTCGCAAGTTTGAAAATAATCCTTCTCATGTGGATCAATTAATAGCAATTATTGATTGTTTGAGACAATATTGGCCAAAATCTGAAAGGATCAGAATGTGTGTTTCCTTCCTAATTGATTCCGTTTCTGACAAGTGTCATGGTACTGTTGTCGCAGGACTGCTGACATGTTTGCAAACATTTTTTGGAGTGGCACTGTCATCGTCTGAAAGCATTTCTCAAGTCCTATTGATACATGCCATAATCAACTTTATTTTAACCAATCCTCTGACAGCAGACTCTATACTGACGTCCTTACGCCCAGATGTGAAATCTGTCGTGGAAAACATTCGATCATTAATTGATCAAGAACAGATCAAAGGAAGCTCAATCTTATCTGAACAATGCTCACTTGATGTACAGAATGAGAAATCAAAACAAGCCATGTCAAGAAAAAGACAAACAATGGCCTACACGACATCACTCCAAAAAGTGAAACCAAATATTAAGACTATCCAAACAGTTAGTATTGTTGACCAAGTTGCAGAGGTACAAAAAGCCCTCAATGATTTGCTTGAAGCCAACAGCGCATCACCATCTGAAGCATCATCTTCAACCTTATTACAACAATTAGAACCTCGTTTGAAAAGCATTAGTGAAATTACTGGCAAATTGTTCAATTTCAAATAAATTATTGTTGCAATTTATTGGTGTATTTGTCATTTTTGTTGAGCGCAAGGTTGTAACAAAGTTTCTCAACTTTTGTGAGCGATGCTTCCATTATTTCGACCTTGTGGCGTAAGCAAGATTAAATTGTTGTTTCGCAAACTTGAAATGACAAAACATACCTTATGTCGTAAATCCTTTTCCTCAAAAGGAGAAAGGCCTTTGCATGACGTTAGAATATGCATGAAATGAGCATGCATCTCACTCATAAAATTCATGACAGTTGTTGGAATTTCTTCGATCATGAAATGATTGGTCGCAAATCGCATCAGTTCTCCTGTAAGATCGGCAATACCCAATAAATAATCAAGCTTACTAACGGGAAATCTCATCTCCTGTTCTATATTTCCACAGGTTGCAAGCGTGCCATCTTTGATATAATAATAAAAACTGATCCCTTCTATGAATTCTTGCAATCCAAAAGAATATGAACGTGCATACTTCCAAAAGTATTCATTAAATTTCTCTTCGAGTTCCTTTAAAATTGGAGAAAGGTATTCAGTAGAAATAAAATCAATTTTTTCTTTTGCTTCCTTTAGTACATCCTCCTTGTTATTCAATTTTGGATCATATCTATGAAGTAAAAACACAATTCTTTTTGCTTCTATTGTTACATCTCTGGCAGCTTTGTAAATTCTTTCCTTCTTATTGTTTGAGTAATCTAATTCAGTTGCATACTCATCAAATAATTTTTCAACAGCATGTTTGTACTGTCTTGGCTTTTTCGGAGTGTTAGAAGAATAATTTTCACCACCACTACCACCTCGATTACCACCTCGGCCTCCTCTATAATTTCCTCCACCACGATAACCTCCTCTACCACCGCCTCGATTGTATCCACCTCCTATTGATGGTGATGATTGATCGGAAGCAATCGATGATTGATCATCTTCCATGCTTGCCATTGGATTATTGAAAGATTCGGATGGATCCGAGGGAGTGGTGGCTTGATCTTCACCAAAGGTTCGTTTCATTTTTTAAATAATTATTAAATGAATCATTCCATGTCAAACAACATAAATCCATGGTTGAAATACAATGAATTGAATTTTCAAGAGCTCTCTTCTTTTTGTTTCACAAAATGTTCAAAGAAGCATTCAAATAAGAAGGATGAGAGTTTTCCATATTCATCAAAATATCTTTTATCATCATTACAAAAAATGAAACATTTCAACAACACGAGAACCTTCTCACTTTCTCCTCTTCTTTTATTGTTGCAAGCCCCTTCGAAGGTGTTTGTGGAACAAGTGTTTGTGAGAGTATATCAAACTAGATTTGACGGTTTCAATAGAGATTTTGTTGAATCAGTGGCGGAGCAATTGCAACAAAATCAACAACCTAATTACCAAGTGGCGATTGAACAATTATTATCGGCTGTTTTATTTGTGATTCAGTATTGTGTATATCATCAACTGAATACTCCCGAACAAATACTGTCATCGGAACTATTTACGGATAATGATCCTGCTTTTACATCGCATGATAAATTGAAACAACTTGTTGCTGGAACAGTGTTAAAATTCCATAGCGTTTGGAAAGAGCAAGCATTGAACACACAAATTGGATTACCCAAATTAGTGGATATGAAATGGAGGGTGGATTTGAGTACTGCATCAAATCTTATTCAAAAGATGGCAGCGCCAAGTGTGGTTATTCAACTCAACGTGCAAAACCCAGCAGTATCGACTGGCGTCATGCCAAAAACGGAGCAAATTAATTTTGAAATGGACAAGGAAACTCTCTCTACCATGTTGAAAGGTCTTTCAAAGATTAGAGATCAACTTGCTTCCATCAAATAATTACCCAATTTAAAATGTCAATAATACATGTAAATTAGTTGATATCTTTAATCTATCCTGATTTTAGTGTGAATGTATTACAATACTTGTAATTAATGCTTATTTCAAACAATCCAAACTCTTGAGAACCCATCGTTTTTCACCTTCCAATACAAAGTATTTTGGAGTCCATGTAATACCAGCTTCAGCTCTTTCTTTTCTGATCGCTCTTTCTCTCTCCTCAACCAGGTGTTTTTGAAGTTGAGCCTCCTCAAAGTCTTCCTTCTTCAATGCATAAATAGCCTTATGCCAATTTCTTCTGGATTCTCTTGGCTCTTGTTCATGAACAGGTCTAATCGTTTTTGGTGGACGAGTTAAGGTTTCTACTGAGTACAAGAGTTTCTTTTCCTTTGTTGATAAGTCTTGAATTTCAACCGATTGATTCACCTTTCCTTCAATCCAATGTTTCTTGTAACCATCCGCATCATAAATATATCCACTCAAGTAATTGTCTTTTCCATAGTCAAAATAAATGGAAGCATTGAAACCAGTTTTTGGACAATTAATCTTGAGATAGTCATAAATCTCAATGACAGTAGATCCCCACAACACATTGCTGACGCTAACAGGAGGGTGATTTACAATATATTCCTCGTTAAACTTTCCGAGAGTAATTTTGAATTCACCGTCCATCAATGTGGTAACACTATTCCAAGAAAATGATGTAATTGGAAATACATATCCAGTATAGGTAAATTGACGCTTCTCATTGTGACAACAAAATGCAGATACTGGAGGGTGGTGAGAAACTTGTTCACCCAAGAATTTGGTAACGTCTCCTTCACCATGAGTCCATTCACATTTGAAAATCTCACCAAGAACAGGGTTGAATGGTTTACTTTGCTGCATACCATGACGAGGAATAGTTCTCCAATTACTAATTACCCAAGCCAAAATTGAAATAAATCTCTTCTCTGGAGATTGTTCTTCATTGATCTTCTCAATTGTATTATTCGGAGATGAGTAGTGAGAAATTTTCTCTAACAATGAGATTGGTTGAAGAATATATGCTGGAACACTTATTCTCCACAATTCTGTCTGTGGACTCAATTGTTTGAGAAATTCGTAAATAATATTGTATGAATCTTCTCGATCCTTGACTTTCAAATATTCGTCTTCTGGATCTTCCTTGTGGATATTTTCTTGTTCTTTGTATATTTCAATATCGGATTGATCTTGCAGAAACTTCTTTTCTGTTTCCGTAAGGTTTCCTTCGGAGGTTGGTACAGAGGACATGATGGCCGTTAATGATGATGTGGCAAGGAATAAATGAATCACACTGGATAATAGTCGTGGTGGTGGAAAATCAAACTTTGAACTGATTGTATTTTTTTGTGGTGTTGAACGTTGCACGCACAATTTTTACTTTGTTGTACGAGATAACAAAATTGAATGGTGCACACAGGAAACTGAGGCGTTCGAAACATGATGATCATAATCCAATCTCCTTATTCTTCTGTTACCACACGCCTATTGACTAGTCAATCTCAATAGCGTCATCGATGGTAAAACCTGTAGATAATCGATTGGAATTCAAGGAAGAATTTGTTGACGTGTTGTTGTTGCTTGACAAACCATGGCTTGGTGGAGTGGAGGAAAAAGGAGGCGATGAGGCAACAGAGGAAGTACCAAATGACAGAAAAGGTGGAGACTTGCTTCCTTCTTCTTCATCTATTTCTGCAATAACTTGTGCTATATTGGCAATGGCAACATTTGATATTTTCTTCTTGGGAGCATCCTCACAAATGGTGAAGCTACCGTCGTCTTTGACAAGCACTTTTTCCACATTGTCTCCCACTTCATTGAGTATCTTTTGCATATGACGATCTATGATTAACTCTGAAAATGGAAGAGGTTTATCACATCTTGGACAATTGTACGTCTTTGAGGTCTTGCCAAAATCTAAATATCCAGCCAAATCAAAGCATGACTTGTGTACACAATATTTTCCTTTTGCCGGTATTTCAATTCTGCATAAGGAAAGTGGATCTTTGAGTGGTACAATTTCATCTCCTCCGCCAATCTCTTCTATGGCATCATCCATCTTGTCGATCGGTGTTTCATGCTGAATTGCTTTAAGAATGCTATTAATTGAGGATTTCTCGCTGTCTGTTAACGTGGAAGAGGTCGTTTCTTCTGGTTGTGGTATGGCTAAATTGTCTGATTTTGTGGGTGTAATTTGAATATATTTCAAAGAATTATCATTGGTTGGTGTCTCTAAATTATCTCCTAGATCCAAATTATGTTTTGTGGGAACTCGTGATTCAATTATTTGTACAAGTTGTTCTGTTGTCAATATTTTTGTGAAAATGACGAATAATCTTCCGTCTAACATGCTATATGGTCCAGCTCTAATTTCAAGTCGGTTATTACCTGATACTATTTGATGTCTTTTTTACAACAAAGGGTGTGGAAACAATTAGTACTTCTTTTTTTATACCCTTTGCAATTTTCCTATTTATCGCTGGAGGTTCTAATTTATGGATTCCATTCATAATAATCGAATATTCTGTGCTCCAATTTTTAGGCTTCATTTCATGTGAAAAATAATGAATATGAATTTGGTAATTCTCTGTTGGTGTCAGTTTGGTAAATTCTTCTTGTGACAATGTAAAATCCATTGAAAAATTTGCATTTTCGTTTTTAAATACTTTGATATATAAAAATCGTTCACCATGTTGGTGTGGGTCTATTCTCCCTCCTATCGACATGTCGTGCTTAAAGAGTTCCATTAACGTATTCTCTTCCTTTCTCATGACTTGTAGGTTGAGAGAGTTCAGCGGACTCATGTTTGTGATTTTTGATTTAGAAGAGGAGGATGGTTTAGGTTGAGGGGTTGTTTTTGATGATGTGCTCGGTGAGGTGTTAGATGAAGAAGCTGTAGATGAAGAAGAGGTTTGTACTGGTGGTTGAAAAAAGGCTACGGAAAGTCGAGCAACAAGATCCGATTTGTTGCCAGAAAGTGCTAAATCCCGCCTACCAGCATGCGTTCTCAGGAATTTAATCATTTCTTTCAGTTGATCAACTTTGAAAGCTGCAAAATCTTTCAGTGATTGATCAAATCCATGGATGGTTGTTATGTTATCATTCAATTAATATTCAAGAAAATATTTACTTACTATCCGAGAGTATCCTTGTTTTTAGAGTCTCCAAACTTGTTCCGAGGAACGGAGTTGCCGTGAGTAGCAGCTGTAATTTTGATTCCGGTACAGCAAGAGTAGAAATATCCTTTGGCATGATGGTGTTGAAATCTCTACAAGGTTCCGAGAATAATGATGATGACCACCCAATAAATAGGTACAAACGTCTTGCTGTTGTTGCTTTCAAATTTTTTTCTTCAAGAACACTGAAAAAAACGTTGTGTATTCCCAAAGCGGATGATGAAACAATTTTTTTTGCTTGAATTTCAATTGATTGCAAGAACAGCGTTCTGAGAGACAATCACCGATCGTTTGAAATTTAATTTAATCGTAGAAAGTACAACAAAAAGGTTTTGAAAGAATATGGAGGAAACATGAAATGTTCTATCTATTGGAAAAAGTGTTGATCTTCTGCTTTGGGTGTTTTCAAACTGTCAGCAGTTTCATCAATGATTTCCACAGTATCATCATGACTGTCAATAATAAGGCCTCGAGTAACAGCAGATTGCCTCCTATGTGTTTGAGAATTTGAGAGTCTCTTTGATTGCTCATCGGAAAGAAATTCTTTTGGAATGAGTCCAAGTAAATATGAATCGTCTTCAACATGGTCCATGTTGCACAATTCAAAGGTTAAATCAACTTGAAAATCTTCAACAAAAGATTTGTGATGTTTGTCTGAGTGAGGTCCATCCAATTCATCTTTAGCCAATGAGACTGTGACATAACGTCCATTCTTCAATCTCTCATCGTTTTCAGGTGAAACTTTCGGCTCCGATGTAGCTCCCAAGCTTATGGTTTTTATCAGAGGAATTGTGTCATCCAATGAGCTATGATAAGTATTTACGCCCATGCCATTACCAGGACAAGAGTTTTTAACGTAATTTGCAATAAATCTCGAATTGAGCCAACAATGGAACAAACTTCCTGATTTCAATACATTGACTCCATTTTTCACACAACAAACTTTGAAGTCTCCAGATAATTCGATTGGATCATCGAGCGTTATTACAACACTTTCTTCGTTGGCAACTACCTTATTACTTTGTTTGCTTGTGAAAACTTCCTCTCTCTTCAAATTCTTAATAGAAATGAAATATTTTGTTGATTTAGAGAATTGTCTCAGCGCTACACGAACTAATTTTACAGAACCTCTCACTGGAAATTGATTTCTAAGGTATTGTTCAAAGTAATAGCAATATCTTCTTTGAGAAGGAATGGTGACACCCTTGGAATCTTTTGTTCTCTTATCACCATAATATTGCAATGAATCTAACGCAGTTTTACAAGTGTGACTAAAAACAAGATAGCAACAAATCATAACTCCAGTTCTGTTGATAGAATAATAATAATTGTAAAAAAGATCATTTGGTCCATATGAATGTTGTTGTGAGTAATGATGATGATGGTGACGATGATAGAAATGAACACTCTTCCAAATGAACCTACCTTCCCTTTCCTGCTTTACAGTGTACTACAGCAGCATTATTCTTTCCATCTTTCAAAAACTCATGAACATCCACACAAAATTCCAAAACAGAATCAAAGAGAGGAGATTGGTGATCGTCAAAAGGAAAACGAGCTATTCATCATGAATGAGAATGAGATGCAATATGGAAATTTGATAAAAAACGGATTCACAAGAAGGGCATTTGGAAATGAGAATTAAATCATGACCACAACAACAAGATTCATATATAAATATACTACATTGGAATATGTCATAATTCTACATACCCACTCTTCCTTCAAAGATTTCATCTTTATAGTCTCTTTCCGAACACAAGTTGTAGACTTTATACTTGTTTCCATGTTTTGTGGAAAGGAAATCAACAACTTCATCACGCGGATTTCTGTGATGAGACAGGTCGTATGAGGGAATGAGTGTGTGTGATGATGATGTGAGATGATATGTGAGACAGCTTACCTATAGATCGATTCTACACCTTCACTCGGAAAACCCTATATTGGACATGTCATTGTGATTTTCGTTTGTAGTGGCAGGTGCGTGTTGTTGTTGTTTTGGTTGTTGTTGTTGTTGTTTTGGTTGTTGTTGTTGTTGTTTTGGTTGTTGTTGTTGTTGTTTTGGTTGTTGTTGTTGTTGTTGGAACGAAAAATCAAGTGTGTGCACCAATTATTGTTGTTGTTGTGGTGGTGGTGGTGGTGATGGTTATCGTGTTCCACAACATCATGTTATTGAAATTATGTGAGGTAAATCAACATCATCATGGTCATGTGTGGTGTTGACGTTGTTGTATTCATCCGTAACAACAACAACAACATTCAAACGAATCTCACTTACCATCGCAATCACATTGTCGGTAATATAAGCTGTTGAGATAAGTTGTTGTTGGTAAGATAATGATAGTTGGTGATGGTTGTAGTTGTTGTTGTTTCAATGTCAAGGATCACACGAACCATTCAATCATTTCAAAAAAGTAGGTGAATGTTATTGAACATCAACACATGATGAGAAACTAGAATCATCATCACACAAAACACATACTCAGGTCTAGATCATAGTTGTCTTCTTGCAATCTTTTCTTATTCTTGCTCACTAAACGACGCACAAAGGTGGGCATTTTTTCACAACGTGGTTCGTTCGTGGATGAGAGAGAGAGACTTCCTCGATCGATCTTATGAGAGTGACATTTGAGACATGCCAACACGCATCAACGTTGTAACAACAACCACGAACAACTCTTTCTCAAAAAGTGCTTGGTTTGCCTATAATAAAAACCACATGTTGTGGACGACATATACACCGGTGCACAGTGCTTGATAAGGAAACCCAGCACAGGAAGAGACCATAGGCAGCGAGTGAAAAACGAATATTCAAAAAACTCGCTTGGTGGCAAGCCAAAAATCAAAACAAGAAATGCAAAGTCCGTGCACCGTGTATGTTTTTATGAAAAAGAAACATTGTTTGGCTAATATGAGATTCACCAAGCTTTTTAAATATTTAACTCATTCCCAACAGAAATTTATTTGACGAACGCAACTTGTTTGACTTTCACTTCTTGTCCAACACGAATCTTGGATCCAATATTCTTTTCTTGATGACACAAATTCATTCCAAAAACAGTGCCTTCTGCCACTTGGCAATAACGATGCTTATTGAGTGAGTCAGTAATAAAACTTCTCTTCACACCTTTTGCAGTGTCAACACTTGGCATGGTGCATCTGGTGCAACGTTTCACTCCAAACAGTGGTATTCCATTAATTTCAATTTGTCTATATTTCTCTTCAGCATAGGGTTCAATGGCTGGAGATGAAATGATGATATTTGAACGGAAATTCCAATTATCAATATAATTATTTGCTCCAAATAAATCATAGAGCAATGTATTGAAAAATGCAGAAATTGCATTTGATGACTGATCAGCAATGACTTTCTTATTGAAATCGCGAACTGAATTTTCTGAGGTCATCAAGAATGGATAAGCATCAGCAAACTGAGAGACATAGGAAATAGTAATTCCATCCTCAGTAAAAGATCTAATGACATCTTCTTCTGGTGGTCTTTGGTGATGCTTAATTTCAATGGTCTTGTCAGTTCTTTCATCAGTAAATTGATCAATCACTTGAACAAGACGAACGTTTTGTTTAAGACAAACGGAAAGCCATTGAGCAATTTCATTTCCGCAATCAAAAGCAGTGACAGTGTCGCTCCAAATCGTAACTTTTTTCACTCTGTCAGCATTTGCATCATTGACTTGAATATTCTTCAAGTATTTCACGGATTGAGCTCCCATACCAGGGAAAGTCAAGTGTAATGTGCCTGTCTTTGGATCTACATTTGTGTTGATGAGAACCATGGTTGGAACTTCACGTTGGGTGATGAATTTATTGTCCTTTTCTTTGACAATCATCCAAGCTCGATCGTAGAGGAATCCAAATTCACCAATTTCCCATTCATCCACTTCGAATCCTGTTGTTGTGTGTATTCATGTTCAACATGCAATGAGTGTATTGAACAACAAAGAAACAGATTCACCAAATAGATCCATGTTCAACAACAACATCATCATTAAAAATCGAAAAACATTTTAAATAAATATATGTTTATGATCATCCTCCGATCGAATACAAAAATGATTTAAATTCATACCTCTGCATGATTTGACAGGAAAAATTCGAAGGTGCTTTACAACTATTGGAGAATACAATTTTTGATACATCTTCCAAGCTCCATACAGTGCAGCGGCAGCTCCTGTTCCAATGCTCAAAGTAGAAATGGAAAGAGGTGATTCAGAGAACGCTTGAGAGATGGCAGTGTAAGCTTTTGAAAGCATTTTTTCGAATGTATTCTGGTGGTTATTGGAATGAGATTGAATGTTGACTTTTTGGGATCATTCGAGTCGTTCATGCCACTCTCGTTGAGGCTAAACCTTCGAGAGAGCGAAGAAATGGGTTATTAACATCACCTTCAAAAACATTTCCTTGCATGGACACGTCGGCAAGTTGCATGAATTAGTGCACGCGCAATAGATATCTCGAGGATTAGTGAAACTAGAGAATGGACTTTTATTCAATATTCTTTGCAAAACTTTGGAATCTGATACAAATTAACATGGGAAGGTCCTATCGTAAAATCGAAATAATCTGTTGCTCCTGGATCATTAATTTGATTTGTGCTTCGAAGAGGAATTTTAGTTTCAGAAGAACTCCCCACTTTGTGGTAATATCTCATTCCATCAAGATCATCCACATTGGGAAACTGCCAAACATCAGAGTACATCTCTCTGAAGAGTGTCCTCCCGACATAATGAGTCATCTTGAGCCAATCTGGAGAAATTAATGGAAGGTTTTTCGACCTTAGGGTGCATTGTTTTACTTTAGGATAGACAAACCAAACCACAGTATCAATCCATAAGATAGTCATGTTGATAGAACCCCACGAGTTATTCATGTCATAGTAATTATCGAAAAAATCAAATCGGCCAAGCTTGTTCTTGTAATCATAGTAAAGGTTTGGTCCACTGAATCTCATGGTTGAAAGGGGTTATCTTGGCGAGAGTGCAGTTGAACTGTAGAGGCCAAATTGGAGTTGATGGTTCTGAATCAATTGGTTTTCGAGAAAGCAATTTAGTCAAGGAACAGGAAGGTTTGACAAGGCCTTGAAAAAGTTCTTGTAATTTAATGAGTTGAAATGGAAGAGAATTGTCAAATGTTCTGGAAGCAAGCAGTGCGCTGGTTGAAAAAAGACCAAACAACAACAAACTCATGACGAACCATACTGAAGTCAATCGAGTTTGAATTGGAGATGTCATTTTGTTTTTTTGAAGGATTGTGTTTATGTGAGATGTCACTCCAGCTTGCTTTTGAACAAAGAGGAAAAACATGCGCATCCAATCACGGACTTGATTCTCACTTTTTTACAACAATAGAAATGGAAAGATCTCCATAAAATCTGTGAGCTCATTCGCGCCAAATCATTTACCTTTATTTTTGGTGATGTCGAATGATCTTTTTGTCTGTGCGAGGTGAAATTTCTCTCAAAAAGGATGTTTCAGGTATGCCAAAAAGAAAAAGTATACTTTTTGATTTTAGAGAATTATGTAACTGGTTGACAGTGTCACAAGATAAGGGTAACCTCATTGATGAATCATGGCGGTGAATCTCGATAATGAATCCACAATAAATCTGCGGATTGACCATTCAGAAAAAAACGCTTCACAACCTTGCGAAGTTCGGAACTATATTACATTCGAAGACCGAATTCAAACACAAGCACATTGTGTGTAACAATTTTTTATGATTCATATGATTATGCAATAATTTATCTCTGATTAATTCTTCTTTCCCAATTCAATTATAATCGATATCCTGTAAATATCAACATGATCTTCAAAACATCCAAATATTATTTGCAAGCGGTTTCACCCTCTCATCATCACAATTTGTACCAAATTTTAGGTGTTTCTCGCACATCATCTCCGAAACAAATTAAACAAGCCTTCTTGCAGCTTGTTAAGCAATATCATCCCGATAACAAGAATGGTGATGAAGAATTATTTAAACAAGTCAATGAGGCTTACAAAACACTGTCGGATCCATTAAAGAGAGCAGAATATGATGCAGAAATTCGTCATCAAGAACGTAATGAAGAAATATTAAAACAACAACGAGAATTTACCAATGGTCATCATTCAGATCAAACCAATCCACGAGTAAGAACCATACATCTTTCGGAAGAGGAAAAGAAGAAATTTGTGGAGTCTCTCGCAAAAAGAAAGAAAGAAGATATGCAAGCTTTGAGAAGATCACATGAGGCCATGTTTGTAGAAATGAGAAAACACAAAAAGAGTCCCCTGAAATTTATCTTGTTGATTATTGGAGCTGTTTTCACACTATGGGGAATTAAATTAACAATGTGGTATAATTCAGTTTATAAGAATTACAAATCTCAAGAAGAGGTAAGCATAGAGACGTAATGAATGTAAGGTGGTTGTGAGGTTCATTCTTCTGGACATTTAATTTTTCATGAATTTTGCATTATTCTCTGTTTCAATGGAATATGCAAACTATTGCAGATCATAGACGTTGTTCATCCAATGGCAAACGACAAAGAGGCGAATTCACAAAAAAACTCTCAAGTTCCAGAACAAGTGAGACAATTACTTATTCAAAATCAGAGTAGAGCCTATGTGGATGCTAAATATTACAAACAGTCTCCTCCAAATCATTAAGGGTTGTGAACATGTCGTCATGGTGAAGACCATGTCAAATATAAGAAGTACAATCTTACAAGTTGCACTCGAGTCGTACACATTCTAGCTCAAGAACGATCAGTATTGTTTGCGAATGATTTCAAGCCTCGAGAATCAACAACCAATGAACCTATGGATTCGAATCTTTGAGTAAAAGTTTAACGTTTGTGGATGTCGTTCGAATGTCAACTAAAAAAATGACGTCAACAACACCTGTTGCTCCAGCCTATGGAAGCAATGTGAATACATCCCGATTCAAGAAAGCATCATCGTTATCACGATTAAAATATATAATATTAGGGACTGTGATTTTATTTATTGTCATTTTACTTGTTATCCAACTTTCACTTCATGTACATACACCGAGCCATGATGAACCACAGGTCGCCCAACCCGAGGCTAAAAACGTTCCTCTTGTGAGTCTGAATGAAAAAGGAGAGACTAGAGACACAGTCTCTGAAGTGACTATATGGTCCACGAGTTTCCGTAAGTCTTCATTTTGAGTTTTTCATCATTATTTTCTGATTATTGGAATTTATGACACTTTTTCCGTGTTTCTTGAATTTGTGTCAACCATGTCAATTTTGATGTGATGCAGATATTTCTCCAATTCATTGTTTGAAACATTTCATGAAGAACATTTTTGAAAAGAAGACGGGCATTAAAGTGAACATTATTGAAAAATCTCTAAGTGGACATTGCGCATTAACAAATACATGTGCCAAAGATTTGAAAGTTCTCAATCCAGATAATGCAAAAGGTGAAAATGAATGTGTTGTACCAATAGCTAAGCAATTCTATGATGCCTATGTGGATGATCCTGAATTTAAAAAGGCAGATCTTGTCATGTGTGATCACAATGTTGCAATGTGTGAAATGTACATGGCATTCGATGTTCCTCTTGTCCTCTACCTCACTACTCGATACGAATTATGGAGACATCAACCTGAAAGATGGAAAAATTTAAATGATAATCTTCGTCGAATGTTCTTCAGAGGACCCAACTCAATTATTGCAAATAATCTCTATGATGCAAAATACTTTAATTATTTCACAGGATTGGAGGCTGGAGTAGTTGATAGCTATTGTGGATATGCAGCAGATATGGCAACCTATAGTAATCCAATGAGAAAGGAAATTTTAATTGGTCCCTCACGTCTTTCCATCACTCCATCTGAATTCTTCAAACCTTTAGAAGAACTATCAAAGAGGGATAAATTTGATTTGAAATTAGCTCCCATTCGTACGCTGTATCCAAAATATGAATATTCAGATTTGGTGAACCATCCTGCCATTGTGATTGTTCCCTATCAATTATCAGTCATGAGCTTTTTTGAATATTACCGAATGGGAATTCCTCTCTATTTTCCATCCGTGGATTTACTCACGAGATGGCATCTCAAATATCGAATTCTCTCTGAAAAGACATGGCACATGGTTCTCACAAAGAATCCATCGAGAGGTTCTCCACTTCCCAGAAATCCTCAATCCACAGTTTCATCAGGCATGGACCCAAATAATGATGTCGATGCAAAGAGTGTGCGCTATTGGAATTATTTTGCTGATTTGTATCAGTGGCCACATGTCATCATTTACGACTCATTCGAAGATTTGTATCACAAATTGAAGAAGGCAACTCCAGAATATTACAAGGAAGTGAGTGCCAAAATGCGTAAATATTCAGAACAAGTCCAACAAAACCTGATTGAGGATTGGAAGCGAATTTTTGAAAAAGCAAAGAAAAAGAAAGGACGAAGTCGCTTCTCTTCCTTCTATGAAGCAATCCAAAACTGGGGAATCTTTATTAATGAAAAGTCATGCGACATTGCATAAATATCAATGATTTCATATCTTATTGTTGTCGCAAATTTTCTCTTTCAAAAGGCGATGACCACGCTTCGTTTACCTAAACCCCCAACAAGCGTGGTCATCATCGAACAAAAGACAGTTATCCCAAGAGAGCCTCTCAATCGATCGGTTGGGTCACACTTTACTGCTGCAACGACTCCCAAAAAAAATAGGAACCTCACCATACACACCTGTTGTCTGTTGCTGAAACTTTTGTCCAATTCGACCTGAGACCAAATTCATCTTCCTGCCAACCCTCACTTTCTCTCATACTGGGACCTTGTGTGTAGTTCCGACAACAACAAGTATATTCCGATCACTTCATCATCTTCATCATCACACTGACTAATTAAATCGGTATCATCACATGACGGACACTTCTTCATTTCCAAACACGATTGAAATTAAAACTCTCCTAGGTCAGTCCGTGATGCTTGATTTAGAGTCATCGGGAACCTTTAAAACAATTGAAGCCTTGAAAATTGCATCCATGGAAAAATTCAAAATTCCATCTAGTGAGTCCGTTCATTATTCATTACTGATGAACACAACTAAAATTGATGACAAAACGGATATGAGTGAATGGATTAATGCAAATAGAGGTAGCTTTAAAGGTTATCTCACTCTCGTTAAATCAGATTCAGTCTTTTCAAAGGCCTGGTTTTGGATTGGAGTTCAAGGCCTTTCTTCTATTACTCTCACACTTGCTAACAAGTATTTGTCCATGAAGTTCACCTCTCCCCTTATCATAATTACTCTTCAGAACATTTTCAGCGTGTTTTTGTTTATCTTATTCGATTGGATAGCCATCTTACCGTTCAAAATGCCTAACATGAAAGAAATGGTATATTTGTTACCAACCAGCTTTTTCTTTGTCTTACTGACTTGGACCTCACTTGAGGGTTTAAAAATTGTCAGTGTTCCATTGGTAACAGTAACAAGAAATTTGGTTCCCTTATTGACAGCTATTATAGAAGCCTTATTTTTCGGATATCAAACCAACAATGTGATTCGGTTGTCTTTACTTTCAGTTTTTATTGGAAGTGTGTTTTATAGTTTTACAGATTGTAAGTAGTAGTTGACGTGTGTACACACGCTTTAAGACGACCACTAATATTGAAACATTTTCTAGTCACCCTTAAATGGAATGGGTTTCATTGGGTTATTTTGAACACTGCTTGTTCTGTGGTCATTCCAATTGCCGAGAAGAGGCTTTTAAATAACTGGCTACCAAACCAAACTCCAACAGGAATGAATTTTGCAAGAAATCTCCTCTCAATTCCAATGTTAATAACCATTTCCTTGATGAAGGAAAATTTTGATGATGTGAACGCCATGTTCAAGTCTTTTGACTCTGGTGATTGGCTTTCCCTTGTAGTCACATCATGCTTCGGTTTCTCCATCGGCCTCTCCTACTTCTTCCTTCTTAAACTTGTTTCAAATACCTCAATTTCTATTGCCAATGCCACCTACAAACTATTGACACTTCTAGTAAGCTTTTTGTTCTTTGGAGTGACCTTCACTGCCTTTGGTTGGATTGGTGTCTTTTTAAGCTTTGCAGGAGTATTTGCCTTCAGTTATGAATCGAGCAAGCCTAAACCATCAAGCAAGTAATGAGTGTGATCGGAATGATAGAGGTGTTGGCGAGGATTGGCAAAGAGAATTTCCCGCCCTTCAAATTTTATTTCATAAAAAAACAAAAATTGAATCATCACACACAACAATTTCTTTCAAGCCTTGCCAGTATGAGTGCTGCTATCATCAATCCCAAATATTCTACGGACCAAATTGATTTAAAGGACCCTCCCAAAGACGGAATATCATCTTTAAACTTTTCATCACACAATCCTGACCTCTTACTAGCCACAAGCTGGGATAACTCAGTTCGCATCTACAATGTAACTGCGAACACAATCGTTTCAAAATATGAACACGCTAAGAGTGTTCTCTCCGGATGCTTCTCTGTGAATGATCAATATTGCTTTAGTGGAGATTTGGAGGGCAAATTAATGAAATATAATTTAAAAACTGGAGATGCATCATTGGTTGGTCAGGTCTCCGATTTTCATCGCTCTGCCATCAGGTGTGTTTCTGTGGTCCCTAATCAACCTAATTGGGTAATTACAGGAAGTTGGGACAACACATTGAAATTATGGGACATTTCTAAGAATACTTGCCTTCAAACCCTTGATTTAGAAAAGAAAGTTTACTGTATGGACGTCACTCCAGATGGTACAAAACTATTGGTAGGGACACAGGATTTATTGGTATTTGTTGTCGCCTTAAGACAAGATCCACAAAGATCTCCTCTAAAAATCACAACACGACAAAATACAGGACTCAAACATCAAACGAGGTGCATCAAGTGTTTCAGAGATAGTAACTCATTTGCAATAGGCTCTTTAGAAGGTAGAATTGCAGTGAAACATATTCAACAAGCGGACATGCAAAATAATTATGCCTTCAAATGTCACAGAACAAAGACTGCTCAACAAGTAGAAACTTTATATCCCGTAAATACGATTGCTACACATCCAAAGTATGAAATATTTGCTACAGGAGGATGTGATGGTACAATAGCACTATGGGATCGAATGAACAAGAAGAAGTTGAATAGCACAAGTCCATTCGAAACAAGCATTTCTGCAATTTCATTTAACTGCACAGGAAATTATTTGGCATTTGCTGTTTCATACACATGGGAAATGGGAAATCAGAGTCATCCTTCCGATAGAATTTGCATCAAGAAATTGGTGTAGATATCAACCTCGATATTGACGACGATTTGGTTTCATCATCTCAGTCTCCCAATTTCCGACCTTGACCTGGGAATTGTTTATCTTTGCCAGGTTGTTGATTGTTGTTGCTGTTGTTCGGTTGTTGATTGGTAGTTTTTGGATTTTGCTTTTTATCTTGATTCTTGTCTTGTTGTTTTGTTTTTTGTGCCGTTGTTTTTGTGTGAACAACACTCGACATGGTTGTGGTAATATTTTTGATTCGTCAATCGTACAAGATGTAATTCAGAGTGGTCTAATCAAATGCCCACAACATTTTTACGAGATAATTCAAAAAAGCATAAAAAATTCAGGGATGGGTTTATTCGATGATAAACGTTGTTCGATGGTTTTATGTACATTATTTACAAGCCGAACGTAAGATACGTAGTGACTTCCTAGCAGGAACCCCGGAAGTAAAGGTGTTTAAACTGCTCACGATAACAGCAGCAACCCCTGGGATTCGAACGCTGGACCAGTTGGCTGCCACAGTCAAAAAAGCATAAAAAATGTTTCGATGGATACGGTGTTTCTCCTACATTCACAAATGTTCAAATAATCATCATCAATCTTCATTAATGAAAGCTTCAATGATCAGCATCGGAAATTATTCGATTGGTAGTACAATTACCAATCGGTTGTTCTCAACTTCAAACATCAAAAACAATCCAACTCTGCAAGAACCTCTCAACACTACCAAACATTACGAAAACCATGTTCCTGTTCTTGTCAAACAATGCTGTGAATTATTAAAGAGATCATCAGAGCTCGAACCAATCAACTCTGAAATAACAACTCAACATAGAAAGCACATAGCAACCAGAGGAAACAAGAAATCCGCAAAAAAGATTAATCATGATAAAAGTGAACACGAACAATTATTATTTATTGATGCAACTTTTGGAGCGGGTGGCTACACGAGAGAAATTTTGAAAATGTATCCAAATTCTAAAGTGATTGGAATTGATACAGATTATTACAGCAATCCTGTTATTCAGCAACATGAAAAATTAATTCATGACACATTTGGGAAAGAACGACTTGAGGTGCATGGTGTGAATTTTAGAAATTTGAAACAATTAGTGGAAGAAAAAATTATACCAAATTTAGATGCAAAACAAAAAATAATTGGTACACATGTGATTGATGGAATTGTATTTGATTTGGGTGTTTCCTCAATGCAATTAGATTATGGACACCGAGGTTTTTCCTTTTTAAGAGATGGTCCACTAGGTCAGTATTTTGTTGAACATTCAAGCCACTATTACACATCTACCATTCATAGATATGAGAATGAATGCAATGGATGATCAATGCCCAACAGCTCGAGAAGTTGTTAATAACATGTCAGAATTGGACTTGAGAATGATCATTGCAAAATTTGGAGAAGATGAAAATGCATCCAAAATTGCAAAAGCCATTGTGAATTACCGAAGTCATGTGAAACCATTCGAGACGACTCTCGAGTTGGCGAACCTTATTGAAAGCATCACACCATTCAGTGATCGAAAAAAGAAAAAAATTCATCCTGCCACCAAAACCTTCCAGGCCATTCGAATTTATGTGAATGATGAGTTGGGTGCACTGGCTACTGCTCTACAGGCCTCACGAGATATTTTAAAACTCAATACAGGAAGATTGGTCGTAGTGAGTTATCATTCCCTGGAAGATCGGATCGCAAAAGAATTTATTAAGGAAAATCATTTGTACTTTAAAAAGGTAACAAAGGAATTAGTGACTCCTGATGAAGAGGAGATTGAAACAAATGTGAGAAGTAGAAGTGCTAAACTACGTTGTGCTCAAAGAACTGGTGTTGTGGATAACGAATAGTTTTCTCACTTCTAATCAACAGCTGTGGCAATTAGAGTTGTATCTATTCAATTCCTCTATTCACTCGAACTTTCCATTCATCTCACAACTCATCAGAAGCGACGATTCGCGACTGTCGTCGATGCTTGATACACTTGATTTATGCGAGAGCTCTTTTTTGAATCCACCAGTTTACAATATCAAATTGTGATTGGATGGTGCCAGCTTCAAAAACTAAGAGGGCGCACAAACAGGTGAGTGCGGTTTATCCATTCAACATTTTACAATAAATAGAGTAGGAGTGATTTCCGATTTTCATCAACAAAAACAAATTCCTAACAATCAAAACAACACATCATCAACAACAACACCATGGTCTACGAAATTGTTTACTTTAATTCACAAGGAAGAGCTGTAAGTGTTTTTCAATCTGGATTAGCTAATCCATACTGTTGATCACATCCATATTGATACTGATTTGACATTTGACTTGCAATCACAAATTCTTCACAAACCATATTCCAATCATTCACACTCACCAATGCTCGATCATGAAAATAGGACTTTTTGAAATTGGTCGCTGAAGTTGCCAACATTCCTTACAAATTTACTGGTATCGCATCGGAAGAATGGCCAAAACATAAGCCACACATTCGTTACGGCCAATTGCCATATCTCAAGCTTAACGATCAAGAAAACTTGTATCAAACCATTGCCATTGCAAGATATTTGGCACAAGAAGGTGGATTGTACCCAACCGATAGAAAAGAAGCCACTCAAACTGAGGAATTCGTCTCCGCTTTGGAAGACATTTTCCAAGGATTCATTCGTATTGCTTTCCGAACTCCAGAAGAAAAGAAGGAAGAAGAAACCAAAACCTTTGAAGAGGGAACCTTTAAGAACATCTTTAGAGGTTTGAACAGTTTCTTGGAAAAGAATGGTGGATATTTGACTGGAAAGCTCACTTGGGCAGATTTGTACTTGTTTGAAATTGCTCACCTTGTTGAAAATAGACTCAAAATGGATCCTGTCAAAGCAGCTCCACAACTTCCCAAGTTGAGAGAACATATTTTGAGCAATGCCAGAGCCAAAGCTTATTTGGAAAGTGACAGAAACCTTAAGAATCGAGTTTAAAGTTGTGGTGCCACATGTAAAAGTCGAAATAAAAAGCACATGAATTCATTGTGTGTTTTTTGCTCGCATCCTTAAAAGTCCTTTAATTGCGTTCCATTCAAATTCGAACTTCAGAAAAAAAATTTAAAAAAAACTTTAAAAAAAATGTCTTCTCGCAATGATTGCGACTCTCCACTCATTCTCTCATGCACTTGCTCCGAAGAAAAGCAATGCCAACCGAATGCCTCCGTGTTACACGTGCAAGGAAGTGGAGATGGCCAAACGATAATTAATGAGGAGAGTGGTGGTGAGTCATCGTTCACAACCATGCTCAGTCATAATAGCAATAATGAAGAACTGATTGAAAATTCATCATCATCATCCTCATCCTCATCGATTGGCACAACAACGAGTTCGAGTGGATATGACGATACAGATGATGAAAATGATAAACATGAAGAGGCATTTAATATTATGAATGAGATAAATAATGAAATTAGAAGACGAGAAAAACGAGAACCACTTCCTTTGTGGAATGAAAAATTACTTTCTGAATTGGTTCATTTGGAAATTGTTGAAAATAATCGAGAGATGGGCCAAGAAGAGGAATCTCAGTATATACCTTCTCAATTTTTAATAGAATTAGAAAAACTTGTAAATACTCGTGAATTGTTTCAAGTGAGCAATGTCACCAAAATGAAAGTTGTCACGCAAGAATTTATTGCGACTTGCGACAGGGTTAAACATAAATTCTTAAAGGATTTGGCAAAGGTCAGAAAGAAGTATCTAGAAAATAAGGATAATTGGAAGAATGAACTCACAGAAAGAGAAAAAGAGCAGCTGGAATATATTGAATATATGGATGACAGATATGGGATAATTTTTGACGAATCTGATTTCAATGAAATCATTGGCCAGTTTTCATGTTGCAAGGAACATTGTATGTGCTATTGGAAACGAGCCCGAGGTTTTTACAAAACTTCAACGAAAAATACCAATAATGTAGATCTGAAATTATCCATGTCAGCAATTAGTGACATTACTCATGTGTTACAAAATTTAGAAAAGAATATTGACGATGAGTTTTTATTAACACTAAAGAAAATGCAAGCACTTGAGAATAGAGTATCCTGTTTATATGATATCATATATATTGTTGGAGACATTGACAAGAAATTTTCGAGTGAACAATTAGAAGATATGGCTTTTGAAAAAGAAATAGACGATGAAGAAAGAAAACAAAAGTATGCACCTTTGTCTGTAAAACTAATTTATGAAATGGCGAGAAAAGACATCAAACAATGTTTTTCAATGTACAAAACACATTTAATGAAATACGGTGGTGAGGAAAATTATTGCAACATTGCAAAGAAGTATAGAAATTTACAACTTGCTTCATGCGATTGTGAGAACAAACTGAAACTTCCATCCCACCTATTTATTGAGAATATCATTGCCACATGTGGAAGTCTGTTTTGGTCCTACGCGAGCACATGCAACTCCACGAAAGAACGTAATACATATCACAAACTTGCGCACTCATGTGTGAAATATGCCTTCCAACTCTTTCCAAATTATAGAAACACTATTTTATATAGCATTTATTTGAGGGATATTTTAAATTATCATGAAAGAATACGAGTTTTAGATCACTCTATTGCCTTACATGAACGTCTTCATGAGCAACATTTCGACGAAAATTGCTGGTTGAGTGAACGTTTTGAAATTGAGTGTGCGAAAAATCCATTCTCATGTATTTGCTCCAATGACAGCCACGACGATACTGATCTCACCACTCTCTACAACAATAAGGCCCTTCAACTCAAGCTCATGGGCAAATATTCTCAATCTCTCGAAACCTATAACACATTAATGACAAAATACATTATTCCACGTCACCAAGTGTATCCACAAGAATTTTCAAATCCTCAAGAAATTCCTGAAACAGAATTTGAAGCTTGCAATATTCTACGATCGAGTGAGCTGTTGAGTTGGCGAAAAGAAGAGGCCTTCATTCTAAACAATCGAGCATTTACCTATATTTCACTTGAGAGGTACGATGAAGCTGTTGCTGATTTTCATAGAGCCTATCAACTCGATGCCTCTCAACATTCATATTCTCACAACCTTGGTTTTTCATATTCTTTTAAGGAAGACCATTCCAACTCAGTGCTATGGTACACAAAGTGTATTGAATTGTTCAAAAAGTCTGGAAATGACAAATCTGATATTCTTGACACTTACAGAAATAGAGGAATGAGTTTAGTCGATTGGAAAAAGTATGATTTAGCCATCATTGATTTTTCCATCTATTTGGATGGAATTTATGAGGAATATTCAACACCTGAAGAAACACCTGAAAATGTGAAGGAAAATATGGCCACAGCATTCTATTCGATGGCCATGTGTAAGAAACATCGAGGATATATTGTGAGTGGAATGAATGATCTTTTGATTGCAAGAGAATTAATGTCAGATCTTGAAATTTTAGACCTTGAAGAATGGGAAGCTGAATACTCGTCCATGTGTCTGGGATTTTACTTGACTCTGTAACGACTCGTGATGAGCTGAGTATAATCACTGACGTGTTTGGAAATACCCGTATTTCTTTTGTCACACAAAGATCACAACAAAAATACGTGTTGTCCAACTTGTCATAAAAAATTGGCCAAAAATTGTTCGCTATTAACCACCACGATTCTAAAGAATTCACTTCCCAATATATTGATCCGACCATTCAAGAGTGCTCTTTTTACCTTAATAAAGGATGTTGAACCCTTTATTTGGGAGTTCATTGGAATTTTCTATGAAAGAACCCTTTTCCACTCTTTTGGGGCGTAGCTTTTGTATTGGATTCTGGTGGATTGACATCTTTGGATTTTTCCTCAAGTAACTCTGTGAGTTGTTCATTCAAAGTTTTTTGTTGGTTATACAGTTGCTCCATATCAGCAAGCCTTTTAGTGAGTTGTAATACCTTCTTGGCATAACCAGCATCCTTCTTTTGGATTCCCTTTGAAACTTTCTTTGGCTTGTAATTCACTAAATGAAGGGACTGATGAGCTATGGATGATGGCAAAGCAGGGAGAGGGGAAACTAAATGATTTTGTAGGGTCAAATCAAAATCAGGATGCGAATAAAGACAATTCCAATTATCAGAAACTAAATTCACCTCCAAAAAACTCTGTTGAGTCTCCACAAACTTTTTAAAAGGTTTCACAGAAAGAGTTGAAGTGTTTCTTACTTGTTTTTGTTCTTGTTGAGTCTTGATGATTTCATTGTTATGGAAAGTGGAAAATTGAGTCATGTTAATTGTGTCAATAATGCAATTGGTGATCTCGTTATCTGCAGAAATAGAGTGTTTCTTGAAAGTGATCAGTGGTTGTCTTGATCGAACGTCCCACGAAATTAATTTTCCATCCTTGGATCCAGAAACTAAAATCAGACCATCCTTAGATAAATTTAATGTCGTGACTGAATTGCTATCATGGACAGTTAAAAAAACATGATCATGTCAATTTGTTTTGAATCAATTCACCTTACCTATGCGCCTTAAATGTATAACATGAGTACTTGGATCCCCTACTCACAGAGTGATCGCTCGATGTATCATTCTCAAGTGTTAGAGTTTTTGTTCCACTCGAAGAAGAACCTAATTCACTGACGACCATTTTTCCTCCACTCAACAATGGGTCAAAATCCTCCAAGTTATTCTCATCATTCACTTCATTCTCATCCATATATTGAGGTTTGTGTGGATAGAGAGACATTTGATAAACACATCCATTTGAGCAGCCGACAAATAACTCTTGTTCGTTAACACTTAATGATCCACATTGAACACTAGACGGATAAACGATAGAACAAATTTCGATACCAGAAGACAAATCCCAGATTTTACAAGTTCTATCTAAACTGGTGGTAATCAATTTGGTGTGACTACTCTTTGACAATTGAACACTTGTGATTGATAATGCATGGCTGGAAAGAGAATAAATTGGAGATTGTTGTCTTTCACCCTCGTTTCTGATATCCAGCAAACTAATTAGAGCAAGTTCAATATCAATTTGTTGAAAAATAATGCTGATTTAAAGAAAACATACTCTGCTAAATTCCAAACTTGAATCAAAGTATCAAGAGATCCTGTAACTAAGAAGTCACTATTAACATCCATGGCAGTAATAGACTTCAAATGAGCATTAAATATTTTCAATAATTTTCCTGACAAAATGTTCCAAATATATACGGTACCATTCTCTCCACCTCCAAAGCAATAGACTCCATACGAAACAAGACTTGTAATTTTTTCTGCTACTGGACATTCAAAAAGAGGCTGCTCTCTTCTAATATCATAAATAAAAATTCTTCCCTTATCGGATTGAGAAGCAATGAGATATAAATGCTCGGGAATGAAAGTAATGCATCCATGATTGGTCCGAATTCTCTTTAGAGAATTTAAAACTTGTCCTGATTTTAAATCCCAAATATGGCATGTTGCATCTTCGGTATGAGTGGAGGTGATGCAAATTTCTTTGGTGCTGGAAGACGATGAGACTCTCGAAGACTCATATAGGGATTTGACTTCACTCATTTTTTTGTACCGAGAAAACTCAAGTTTTTGTTTGATTGTTTCCCTTCCTGCAATACAGGAAGAATAAAACGCTGCCTCTGTTTGAATATACGTTTCAGTGATAAATTTGTCAGCTCAATTTCCTCTTCATAACATCAAGTTTAAGAATTTTATATATTTATTATGTGTTTGGATCAAATTGCTGAACATTTAGACATTGGCGAACTCATAGGACACCTTCTTACCAGTCAATCTCTTGCAGACCTTGTTGAAAGTCTTAATTTTATGATCAAAGTTGGTCTTATCCTTGTTGTCGAGGAAAAGCTTGACAAGCTTGGAACCGTCAACTCTGGTTCTAGTTCTCTTACCAACAATTTCGACTGGATAGCAAACATCTTCCATGAATCTTTCTTGGACTTGTTGCAAAGAACGAGCTCTTGGTCTGTGAACTTTGGTTGGATCAGATGGCTTGGTGAGGGCCTTTCTTTGACCAACAATCAAAACGTGCTTTCCGTTGAACTTCTTCTCCAATTCTCTGACAACCTTTCCGTGGACCTTTCTCCATTCCTTGATTTGACGGACTGGAACAAAGATAATGAGTGCTTGCTTCTCCTTACCGATAGCAACTTCTTGAGCGCTGGAGAAGACAAGAGGTTGAAGATCAGCCTTCAAGTCCTTTGAGTAGACTTCCAAATCGAAAATGGCTTGAGCAACTTGCTTTTCAAGGTCAGAGACTTCTTGGTCCTTAGCCTTCTTGACTTTTCTGAGAGAAGTGAACATGTTCAGAGTGTTCTGATATGAATGAAAGAAGAAAGATTGAGTAACAAATTACACAGAAAGCCAGAGGTAAGAAAAGAAACGTGTGAATATGAACGTACTTTTGGCGTATTTTTTTTCAAACAATTTTTAAAAAAATCATAGTCAACATGACAATATAGTTTACAATGAAATAAAAAATGCAATAGTTCCTTCGTTGTTTCTACATCTCGAAAGAAAGAATCAATATCTTTAATATTATGTTGGAATAGTCCATTGAGGATCTTGTGTGTTTGGACATGTTGGTAACAGCACTCAGGTTTAGAGGTTGGCTCCCACATTTCGTTTCCGAACAAATTTGGCATCCTCGTGTGCTACAAAGGACGCTTGTTATCGGTCTGGAGAAATATATCGATTACATATATGTAGTGCATTATCTAAGACGGGTTGTCGTTTATTAGCCTCCAACAAAGGGAAAGATAATCATTTCAGTCACTGTCCTATCTCTGTATCTCTTCGTTTTCTTTTCAGAGCTATATTTCAAATCTTGTCTTCAAACCAAACGCCAAAAAGTATTACCTCGCCATGTCCTTTGACTACCACCAACTGCAGCAATCTTCCAACAATGTCACTAACACAACATTTACTTCCCATCCATTGACACCAATGGAATTGTATCATATTTTGAATTTTTCCACCACGGCACCCTACATCCCTGTTGAATTGATTCTCTTTGTTCTCTCCATTGTCGTGTACTTTTACAAATTTAAGGAAGTATAAGCCACACAAAAGTTAGTACAGTGGTATTGTGAAGGTCAACTAAAAGTATTTGAAACAAAGGAAAAGGGAATGCATTAAATTCCACATAACACGCCAAGATTATTCACTGGAGAAAGATTGGAAAGGTCGTTGTGGATTTGGAGTAGTCTATAATGGTCCTTGTTCACGCACATGTGTGAATCACTTGAATCACTCATCATGATGTTGATGATAACCATGCACATTATTTCACTAAACAATTCCATGTTCAACAAGAACCGTTATGTGATAATAATAATTTTCAAATAAAAATGATCAAATCAGAAGAACTCGGAAATCCTTCTTCGACAAGAGCCTTCAACAAACCTCGATTTCATATTTCCAACAAGAGTCTGATCGAGGAAGATGAATCATTGGTATCAAATCACCACGGTAACATCGGAGAGGATAAAAAATTGATTCATTTGCTTATTGGAGTCACTGGATCGGTTGCTGCTATTAAAGTACCGGAACTCATTCAACAATTAAATACAGAAAATTTATTTAAAATTAGGATTATTCTCACAGAGGGAGCACAACATTTTGTGACAAGAGAGGAAATATTAAAGATAGACCCTTCCATAGAATGTTACACTGATGAAAATGAATGGAAATTGTGGAGTAAGAAAGGAGATCCTGTCTTGCACATTGAACTCCGAAAATGGGCTGACATTTTCGCCATTGTTCCCTTAGATTGTAATACTCTTGCTAAAATATCGAATGGAATTTGTGATAATTTGTTAGTAAGTTATGCTTGAGAATGGAAGTTGTCACCTTAATACTTGCATTTCAAGACATGTGTGGCCAGAGCTTGGGATATTAAGACATCACCTTTTATTGTTGCACCAGCAATGAACACGCTCATGTGGGAACATCCATTCACATCTAGACAACTCTCTATTCTAGAAAATGAGTTGGGAGTGTATATAATTGAACCCATTTCAAAATTGTTAGCTTGTGGGGATAAAGGTAATGGCGGTAAGTACTGAATGTGATTTCTTATTTAACATTTGTTTACAACCTATTGATCTATTATATGTTATTATAATATTGTGAATGTACAATTCATAAATTTGTTCTATATGTTTGAAATATATACAATTATTGGTACAATTATTTAGCTTTGGCTACTGTAGAAACAATTGTTCAGCAAATCAAAGCAGTTGTGACAACGGATTAATTCCACATGAGATTTTGATTTCAAATTATTCTCTGTGCAACAGCACCATGATGCAATGTTTGATTTTGAATATAATCCACAGTATCATTTCATCCAATCCCATAAGCCAAAATTGTTGCCTGTAAATTGTCGAAATATTAATAAAATAATATTTAAATATGACAATTTAGTTTTTGATGATCCATCCAACCGAATGAAAATACGAATTCATAAATTTAAGCAAACCATCCGCAAGAATCAAACATCACTCACCTCATCGTCATGTCACAATACTCCTTCCAATCAACCTTATCATGTGTTCGTCGTGATGGTAAATGACTCAATAATACTTTTTCATCATCACATAAAACCAACGGAGAAGAAAGAGAAGAGGAAACACTGCATTTATAGGAAGCACCAGAGTTGTTACTATTCGATAATTTTCGCTTTCGTTGTAAGAGCATCATCTGCTGATCATGCAGCGATCGTTCTCTATAAATCTCTTCTACAATTTTCATTGCAAATTCTTCTTCCTCCGAATACAACATGTCCTCCGAATGTTGATGTGGTTCATTGGTTGTTGTATCGTGAAAGAAAGCATTCTCAATCTCGTCTTCGTCAAAAAACATGTTGGAGATTTTCTTTTGGGTGTATTTGATGTTTTGTTTGAGTGCTATTATTGGTAATTGACCATCAATAACTTTTTGATCAAAACCATCCAAAGACTTGTGGTAAAAAGCCTACAATTCACACGATTGCTCTTTCGTTTCTCTCTGCCTTAAAACTCTGAACCCAAATTCAAGTCATGGAAAGAGACAGTGTCCTCAACACAACAACCACTCGAAAGAATTGGAAAATTCATTTGAATTTCAAAAACTGCAAAAATGATCGACTCCTCACCAACACCTCCAACAGCAGCAGAGGCTCATCATCAGCTGATGGATGAAAATAACCACCACTCCGAAGAACAAGCTCAATATGAAAGCAATGTTATGACAAGTAGTAGCAGTAGTGGTATTACTTCTACGAGTAATGTTACACCTGTTACCAATGGTAGCAACAATAATTCTCAACAACAACAAACCACCTCCGATGATGTTTCAACAATGGCTGATTCCGTGATGACGAGTGATCAAGCTGTGGAAGAGAATAATGCCTCCCTCTCACAGCAAACATCACCTTCGCAACAACAGACTCTGTCAGCAAATTTGGATAATTATAATTTACAATATTATTATAACATTTCAGAAATTGAGATTCAACCTTTTCAAGTGAAAATGTAAGATCATTTTAATGTTTATATATTGTTTACACTCCATGTTTAATTTAACAATAGCGGATGGCTAGAAGGAGATTTATTTAAACATTTCTCAAATTATTACCATAAATACGGAGCTGATGATGATGAATATCAGTCTCTCATCGGATGTCCATTCTCAGATATGATTGTAGAGTGTCAAATTTGTTTTGAAGATGGAACACCATTGTGCATACCAAGTTTAACAAGTCATGTGGTGTTAAAAGAAGGCAGAAGACAATGGGAAGAGTGGATTCACTTTCCAATTAAATTTAATGAAATCCCTTCCAAAGCAAATATTTGTTTCACAATTTATGATGTTTACTCTCCAACTCAAATGGTGACAATAGGTAGTAGTTGTTTACCACTCTTTGGAAAGAAAGGAAGATTGAAATCTGGTAAATATAGAATTCCTCTATTTCCACACAAGAGCGTTGACGAAATACTTAATGAGAAGTATAGTACCAAAGCATGTAGAGACGAACTTTCTATGGTTGAAAAGTTTGAAGCCAAATCAAAGCAACAAAACATATTGGGTCAAAGCAATACCATTCCAAAGAACAGCAATCTTTACAAGTTCTTTGCAGGAGCCAACTCACAAAACAATGCTGCTACTAATAATCAACCCAACTCCAATTCTACCCTTGCTCCAATGAGCTCCAATGGTAGTATTATTGTAGAAAACAATTCTGAAGGAGCGTATGCTGCATCTTCTAATTTAGCTTGGTTAGACCGCTTTACAAATAATCGGAAAGAACAGTTGAAGGAGAAAAAGTTTCACTCGAGCTCTATTGAAACATTCTTGAACATTGAATTACCATCATTTGATAGACGAGTAGTAGATTTTGATTATTTATCGAATTTATCGAACACATCAGAGGAAATGCCATACTCATTCTACTCTGGCTTTACTAGATTTCCTGGATTAATGTTACCAAATAATATTGCAACACCAAAGATAGCAGCATCCATGACAAAAGTGAAATATGCAGAAGATACAAAAGATCACTTTAGAAGTGAGACCATTAGTACTAAATACCAATTCATTGACGATCCAGAAGCCAAACAAACAAACTTGGCGGAAGAAAAGCACTTGAAATTGAGCATCAATCTTTCGAGTGGACTTATCGACACAAATCTCAAACCCAATGCGACTGAAACAAAAAAGATTCAAAAGATCTTGGATTACCCTCCTCTTCATGAAATGTCAACTGAGGATAAAAGTTTGTTATGGAAGTACAGATACTACTTGAGATCAAATAAGAGAGCACTAACAAAGTTTTTAAGATGTGTTGACTGGAACTATTTGGCACAACAGAAAGAGGCTGAAAAGTTGATTCCACAATGGTCTGAAATTGATACTGTCGACGCACTTGAATTGTTGTCCAGATTTTTCAAGAATGTAAAAGTGGTCAGAGATTATGCAGTTAAAATTTTGAGAAAAGCGGATGATGCAGCAATTTTGGATGTGTTGTTGCAATTAGTTCAAGCATTGAGATATGAGGTCGAAGTTAACTCGGTGAAGCTTTATGAGTCAGAACTCGCTCAATTCCTTTTAGAACGAGCAAGTGTAAATTTCCATGTTGCAAACAATTTGAATTGGTATCTTGCTGTTGAAACTGAAGATCCAAACTTTGGTGAACATTTCATGGAACTCAGACACAAATTCTTTATTCATCTCAAAAAGAATTCTCCTCTATTCCTTGAAAAGATTATTAGACAGGGAAGGATGGTGGATACGCTCAGCAAAATTGGTTACTATATTAAGGGTTTGAAAATTTCAAGACCAGAAAAGATCACAATTTTCAAGAAGATTTTGTCAGCAAAAGGAGAAATCCCATTTATTCAATCCGATAGCAAGGAACAACTAACATGGAACGATATTTTCCTTGCAAACATTTCAAAAAATTATCCAGAGGAGCCTTTGCCAATTCCACTTAATCCTGAAGTCAAAGTGAATGGATTATTTGCAGAAGATTCAACAATTTTCAAGAGCGCTCAAAGCCCTCTCATGATTCCATTTTCAGATATTGAGGGAAAGAAGTATAGTGTTATTGTGAAGATTGGAGACGACTTGCGACAAGATCAGTTGGTCATGCAGCTTATATTGCTCATGGACAAGTTGTTGAAGAATAACGGTTTGGATTTGAAGTTGACTCCTTATTCTGTATTGGCCTTCAGCCCAAGTTTTGGCTGTTTGGAGTGTGTTCCTAACTGTGCGGCAATTTCTACGGTCATTGATAAAGGCGATATAAGAGGATGGCTTCGAAAACACAATCCAGAGGATGAAGACTTTCACAATGCATGTCAAAACTTTGTTAAGAGTTGTGCTGGTTACTGTGTGATCACGTACATCTTGGGTATTGGTGACCGTCACTTGGACAATGTGCTAATCACTCATCAAGGTCATTTGTTCCATATTGATTTTGGCTTTATTTTGGGAAGAGATCCAAAACCGTTCCCACCACCAATGAAGTTGTGTAAGGAAATGGTTGAAGGAATGGGAGGAAGCAAGAGCGAGGGTTACATCAAATTCAAAGAATTGTGTGTGACTGCTTACAATATTCTGAGAAAATCAGCTCACTTAATTTTGAACATGTTTATTCTCATGGTTGACGCAAACATTAGAGACATTGAGCATGGAGCAGCAGCCGATCCTATTAGGAATATCATGAAAGTTCAAGAGAAATTCAGGGTTGACTTGAATGACCAAGATGCCAACGCATACATGCAAAGTATTATCAATGAAAGTGAAAAGGCACTCTTCCCTCAATTAATGGAAAACATTCACCGATGGGCTCAGTATTGGAGGTCGTAACATCAACAACAGCACCAATAACAACAAGTATGTATATTTAGTTTCAAATTCGTGGTGACTTTATATTTGCTCCATACAAAAAAACTACCCGCCCAAAAACTCAGTTTTTCAACAAAAAAAATGCAACCAACCTTACCAGCCATGCGGATCGACAGAGTATATTTGAACCATCATCGGAAAAGAACAGGCAAAGGGCTCATATCAATAGATCACCACTATATGAAAAACATACTGTCCCTAATTGGCGTTCTGATTTCAATATTTCTAATTGCACCTCATTCACACATCAATGCTCAAAAAGGAGTTTTTTCGAATACAACATGCAGTAGTCCACAGTATTTTGATTCTTCCTCAATGCTGTGCAAATCATGTGGAGTTGCAAACCAAATATCCTCTGACAATCAATATTGTTACTGCTCGGAAGGATATATCCAAGTCATTACTTCGGGTGTTGTTTCGTGTCAAAAGTGTCCATTCGCGTCTTCTCGTGATAGATCAACATGCATGACGTGTGGGCCCACAACTGCAGGATTCAATCAAACAGACTGTGTATGCTCAGGATCAAAAAAACTGATAGAGAGAGACAATTTCGGAAACTTGCTTGCCACAAAACAATGTATCAGTTGTGGACCTAACTCGATACCTGATCCAACAAATCCATATTCTTGTAAATCATGTCCAGATCCGAATATGATCGCTAGTTCAGATGGTCTTTCTTGTGTTTGTTCATCCCTATATCAATTGGTACGTATTTCATTCAAAAACAGAGTGTTTTTACATTATGAATAGTGGTCAGATAAATGTGTTCTGAAAGACACTTATTTGGATCTAAGCAGCAAATATCCTATTGATTCAGCTGCATCTGTGGTTTTTTCTCAAGTGTTTGAGACTTCTAGGACTGAAAGCCCGTCTACTGAAACAGTTCGATCTAAATTATTTTATGACAATTTTTACTTCGTTTCCGCTAATTGCAAATCTTTCAACAACGTTACGTCGTGTCAAATGTTAGCAAACTTATGTGCGCTGTTACTTTTTGACGAGACAACTTCTGCATGCAAAATGTACTTCTCTTTATACAATTCATTGACAGATGACGGAGTAAATGGCTTCTCAGGATGGAAAAGCGGAATGCCTTGGCTTGTTTACAGAGGAAAATCTACAGATATTTTATATAACAATGATTTATCTCAATTGGTTGGGCTAAGTGGAAGAACGGATAGAACAACAAGACTTAAACTCCTTCTTTCGAAATATTCTGTCTATGGAAATTGGTTAGGATTTGAGGACTTAACGAATCAATTACAGCTTTGCCCAACTGGAAACTATATTGGGTCTGCTTTTTTAGATTTTGGCAATAACTACATCAATTCATGTTTCTTTAATGCTCTCTCCATTCCTACACTTCAAGCCACTGTATTTTATGAACTATGTATGTTGATCTTCACTGCTTTATTTACCATTTAACACGTTTGATTGCACCTCAGTTATTCTTGACAATGGAAAATTATATCCAATACCTGTTCAGATTTTAAAAGACGACAAGACAACCGCAAACGATATTTCCACAGCAACTCTTTATAGAAGATTTTTCATTTACGACAATGTTGCAGGTATTACTACTGAATCTTCTTCTCCAAGTGTTGTCAGATTTTTAGAGAGTGCTGAGCTAAGAGTGGAAATGAACACACAAGCTTCAGAAAAGATATTTCCTCCAAGGCTCACCTTAAAATATACATCCAGAAAGATTGCTGGTTTGAAAACTACAGTGTTCACAACTGCACAACAAGAGTCCATACTGACACCCTCGATATATTTTTCAGCTTCATACATTCAATCTCAGCAGACAGTATGGATTGTGGTAATAGTATTCCTAGTTCTTATTTTAGTATTGAGCTTGATAACCTCTTGTATGTCAACATATAGATACTCAAGAAGAAGATTGTCACAGATTGATTTTCCCACTTTGGGAAAGCTTATTTTTGCCTTTTGTGAACATTCCTCAAATGGAGTTTTTGTGTTGATATTTTTCTACATATCCCTCTATTACTTATTCTTCAAATTACAATCAAGCGTATTTGCATTATTACCAAATTTTAATGATTCAGACAAATGGTATTTCTTCCTCATAATTTTATACGCTCTTGTTGCAAAGGCTATCGACCTTTCATATGTGTTCTACAAACACTGCAATTATGATATTTTTTTTATGGATTGGGAAAAGACTAAAGGAAAGGTCGTTGGGGTTGGAGGAAGAGCTGAGGGTTCATATTCTAGTGTCAGTATTTGGAGAAGCTATTTCATTGCTAAAGAATGGGAGAAACTTCAAGGAACGACTTGGACCAGCCTTGAGTTCACTCTTTTAACAGTGCTGTTAATTTTGGATGGTGGAGGAGTTATTAATCTAGCATCATATACAGCAGATGAAAATGCATTAAGTGGAGTATTTAGATATCACCCAATTCTTAAAATTGCATTGCTATCATGGTTTTATTTGAGTATCTCCTTGTTGCAGTACATATTCTTCAGATTCATAATTTATAGATTTACCAGAAATCCCATTACATCATTAATTGATACATGTTCGATTGCTAATATCAGCATTCTCATTTTAGATGAACTACATTATGGATGTTACATTCATGGTGAGAGTGTTTTCAGGTTTGCAGATGCTAACATGAAAGAATTTTACGAAGGCCTCAACCAGGAAAGTAATGACTTTTTCCCCAAGAGAGGTTTAATTCAGTCCGCCACAGATAATAACTCTGTTGTTACTTTTGATCTTTATGTGTCGAAAATGGTTCGAGAAAACTACGACAAGCTATTATTGATTCCCATCCAAGAGGAGGAAGCAAAGAATGGATTTTTTAGAAGAATGGCAACTAACCAAGCACAGCCCAAGATCATTAATCCTTCAAGACCAGTAACAGCCTTGACAGTACAACCGAATATATTACAACAAAATCCAATCAGTAATGCTGCAGATAACCAAAACACTCAACAAGCTCTTGTTGAGCAGCCTATTCAACAGACCATGAAAGAACGAAGCCAGATGAACAATCCTGCCCTTACTTCTCCAATGAGCAACGAGTTCAGAATTAGCGATCTTTTCAATTTTAATATTGGACCAAAGCATAGATACATTCCTGCTGCTTTCATTGATGGATATAATACCATCAATGAATATCTCAAGAGAGTCATCACTGACGTCAAAATCAAGCAGGGCCAAATTCTTGACAAACAAATTTCGTACAGACTCGGTTTCATTCCTGATTTTATATACTTGCATGATCGAGAATTTTTCTTTAAGGATGACAGCCAACAATATTTTCAAACCTATTCATTCTTTAGACTGATGTTGAGAGGATGTGAATGGAAGATGATTGCATTTAACATTTTACTTTATGCTATCATGTCCATCTTTTGGGATTCTACTTTTGGAGCTTTAATGATTGTGTATGCAACCAATCGTGTCTTTTTATGGCTGAGAACAACATTTGTTAGAAGGAACTTGATCAGCAAGACTCTCCTCGATCGAAGATTTTTGTTTTAATTTCACCATACGTTTCTTGTTTGCATGTATGCTGCATCACCAGTTGTTGCTTTTGTCCACAACAGGGTTGCATGCATTCCGAAGGCTGTATTATTGTTGATGGAGGTGACAACTCATTGGTACACGGAGTAGACATATCTCAACACATAAACCAAACTCAAAATCCAAATTCTTGTTGAAGATTGAAACAATTTCTTGTCAAAAAAATGCCTCCCAAACAATTTAAAAAATCATTTGCAGCTCAAGGAAAATTAGAGCAACAACAACGAGAGAGGAGTATCCGAGAAAAGGAGAGTCATCTCAAAGCAAAAACTTATTTGGAGCACTTGGCTGTCGATTATATTATGAAAACTGTGGTATTTGAGAATGCCGAACAATTGCCTCCCTTTGAAGAAATGAAGAATATTCTTGTGATGGCACTCAAAACATCTTTAGCAAGACAACAATCGGAAACAATGAGCTCATACGGCACAACAAATACAGTCTATTCCGAAATTGAGAAATATATTGATGAATATACAGAATTTTTGATTAGTGTTTTGAAGAGAGAAATCAAGAATGCTGCTTCCGAGAAACATGAATCAACTTGTCTCATTAATTTCAACATTAAAGAGGTAAAACCTCTCACAAAGAATGAAGGAGAAGCTTTTTCTGAGGCCATGAACAAGATATCACTGGTTGATTTAGTCACCAAGTAACACAAACCAATTCGATTTTTTCAGGTACCACACGTTTAGAACGAACAGAACGACACATATTGTGCTGTTACAGAGCACATTATTGACTCGATTAGAAAGAGACTGTCACCAGTTGATGAACGTTCCAAGTCGACTCGTCAACATTCTCCAATCTCATTAAAGGCACACAAAAAAATGAGTAAAAAAGTCGATCATGTTGTTTTTTTCAAGCTGAGAGAAGGTAATTAATCGGAATTTGTTATGATGATTTTTGTTTCATCATTCATGCAGTTTCCGAAGAGAAGGAAAAAGAACTGATGGAAGAATTGAATGCTCTACCATCAAAAATTGAAGGTGTCCAAACACTCACCTTCGGAAGAAATATTACACCCGAACGAGCAAAAGGCTACAATTATGCTCTTCGAGCCACCTTTGATTCGAGAGAAATTATTCAAAAGTATGCAATCCATCCTGATCATGTAAAGGTTGCAACAAAGCTTAAGGAACTATTTGAGGCACCACCCATTTGCCTGGACTGGGAATATTAATATGTGTGCCTCTCTTGTACTTGATCTTTCACGGTAAAAGAAATCAAGACAATTAAATGATTTTCTTCTTGCATTTCCGTTTACGTTTTACAGTAACAACAGCTCACTACACATTCTATCACATCAAAATTACAATCTTCAATAGGCATTTCCATCTTCCTGCCACAAACTGCACAAAACCATAAAATAGAACATGGAACGCAAGAGAACACAGATGCAGATGAGAAAATAAACAATAGTGCAAAAAACCATAGATTGGTAACCAGCGGGTCACGAAATGAGAGAGTGTCAGGAATGTTTTTCTCAGCATAGAAACATGAAATAAGTTCTCTTGAAGTATTGACTTCAATTGCAGTTCTTGGGAGATATGGTGGTGGTTGAGAAAGGATTTTCGATGGAATGTTACATGGTTGAGAAGGATACTGGTCAGCCTGCACCGATATCTCGTAAAAAGAATTGTTCTTGTTGACTCTAAATCCGACGAATAACACTGAAATGCGGGAGGAAGGAGGACATTTTGTTGTTGTTGGACAACGTAAAGAAGTGAATATTTCACAATGAGAAACAAGACAAGCGTTAGGGTGGAATTGAATGTTGGATTCAAGGTCTATATAATAACCAACAGTTGAGAAGAGGGCAATTATGATGAATAAAGTCAAAACAGTCATGACACCGACAGCAATGTAAACATAATTGCAGGGCAGGATTGGACGTTTTTGCATTTTTTTGTGATGATCCTGACAAGTAGTCACCTCCAATTATAATTGAGACTTTTCAAATAGGAAATGCAACTTCTCAGGGTACTATGAGCTAATATGGCCATTTGGACTTACTTTAATCCTTTCTTTTACTGTTTTTCTATATTGATTTAAAATTGTAAAATTTTGAATATTTTTTATATCTTCTTGAACAAGACCTATTAAAAGAGAAAGGTGCTCCTCCTCAGCATGATGTCTAAGGTCTCACAATGCGTTCGACGTTACAAACAACAGAGAAAGCCTTTATTGCAACCTCTAAGAATCTAATTTACATCCAACAAAGAATTTTCACGTGATCATTCCATTACTGTGAATGAGGAGAAGTTGAGAGGTGGACCACTATTAGTTTGATAACTTTTGATTCAAAAACTTGTTATAGAAAAAACTTATGACCAGTTGAATGTTCTCCCAACCCTTACTACTTCAAAAAAGTCATTCCTGATAATAAATAGAGAAAACACAGAGTACCTCTGTTGAAGAGCAATAGATGATCAGATCATAAATGTTTACGTTTTATTATTCGTAATACATGCTATCATGCTAAAATTAAATTTTTCAAAAATTTCAAGACACATTGCCCTGCAAAAAGCCGCATGAATCAAAACAGTCCAACAAAGAACGCAAGATAGAACATTAAAAGTAAACAAAACCATTATTGCAAATCAATAACATACGAAGTCTTTGAAAGAAAATCTCTGGTCTCCGAAATGACAGAGTTTTTGGAATGTCTTTCTCATTATAGAAACATGAAATAAGTTCTCTTGAAGTATTGACTTCAATTGCAGTTCTTGGGAGATCCACAACGACCCTAAAAAAATGAAAAAGCGAAAACTAATTCTACCCTGCAATGGATGTTACATTATCGCTCTTGTGACGACTGTTATTGCTGTTATATTCACAGCCGCCACCTTCTTTTTTATTGGCTATCCCCTTTATTGTAGACCACAACATGAGAGTTTGATTTCTTGAACATTACACGCAACAATGATTGAACACTGTTTTTTCCTTATAACATTGACAAGTGTCACTCATCAACCTCTCATGCGTTCGTATAAATAACTTGAGGATAGAAAGCAACAGGTTCTGCCTCAATAGCACATTCATCTTGACCTCGCGCTATTTTGAAGAATCCTTCTTCTCCCCATTTTCTTCCCCATGAATTCATTACATTCCAATACTTTTGGCCTGTCACTGGATCAACACCCCAACCTGTGATGACAACAGAATGAGTGGTTGGTTCCCATCCATTGTTAGTATGCTTAATTCTATCTTTCTTCATTGGATATCCATATCCAGAGTGTCTATAGATTCCATTTGAATAATATTTAAAATCTGGATAGACCAAATAACTCACAGAGACTGGTCCATGTCTGTAAATTTCTCGTCGCATGTTCTCTTCATTTCCAGCTCCATAGAAATCTCCCACATACTTGTAATCCTTCACTTTAACAATATATGGCGGATTGCTACATTTTGAATCACAAGGAATGTGTTCAGATGCTGTATAAGGGAAACAAGACTCTGGAACAAGTGTAAAGTCTCTCAAATGACGTCCAATGGAATAAGGAATTCCTCCATGACATTTTTGTGCGTAAGGGCTGCATGAAATGATATCTTGAACGGCTAATAATGGTTTGAGCTTGTTCTTGGTTTGAATTCGAATTCTTGATTCGATAGCTGTCACTGCTGCAAATGCATAACAAGAACCACATGATCTTTGGTTCTTGACCTCTGTCAAATAATTCTCACCGCTTACATTTCTCCAATCAAAATTATCTGGCAATGGTGGTGTGAGGTCAAGCTCATCTGAAGCAATATTGAAAGTTTCCTCTTCTAGAATTGGATTGTTTTCTGGTTTTTTCAAATCACTCTTGTCAACCAAGATGGAACGAGCTCCATTCATTCTTTCCATTTCTTCATTTGTGAATTGCTCAAATTGTGAGTATGAGCGAGCAGTCCAACCCAAATGATCAGATTGGGTGTTGATCCAATCAATGAGGTTTCGATCTGTTTTGAATTTCTCCTTTGGATCATAGGTTCTCATCAATCGTAAATCCAATCCTAACTCATCTGCCAAGCTGTCAAATGATGGATCATTATTGACATTCAGTCCTTTTCCTTGATTCTTTGGATCATAATATTTGTAGAGTAAAGTATTAATTGGAAGAGAGACTTTCACGTCAGTTGGTTGGGGATAAACCTTTTCAGCATAATAACATCCAAACGAAGCAGCGTTCTTTTGTCCATAGGGACTCTTTCTATAATTTCCAACAAATGTTTGATGACACTTGGAACGAATCAGCTCACTCGTGCTATTCACTTTTTCAAACATGCTAAAGGCAAACATGCTCATTTCATAATTATTCTGAACAAGTGTAATTTCAAATCCTTGGTCATAAACCATAGTCCAAGTTCCAATAACATTTCCATTCTTATTTTCACTTCTCACAATATTTGGAAGTTGCAAATAAACTTTAACAACTCTCGCAATATCCACATCCTCTCTCTCCATTCGAGTGCAATTTAATGGAATGTGTTGTTTTCGTTGAATACTTTGAGCTCTCTCATCTTCCTGTAGCGAATACAGAGGTGGTGAGATATATAACCTCCATTCATTGTTTCCGATATTATGATGAATACAATGAACAGGAATATCCGCAAGCACCTCCACGACCATTCCAATGATAACGATCAGAATGATGAGGCTCACCACGAACAACAAGGCAGTGGTTCGGAATGGAGAGGATGATGATGCCTTGATTGCGTTGTGGCCTTGCATGAGTGTCATTTTTTTAAACAAATGTTGGCTGTGATTGAGAAGGGAGCTCAACTGGTGATTATCATAATCATGATTTTTAAACTATTTATTGTAATTAACATATTTTTAGAAGAATCTAAGGGAATAGATCTTGTCCATTTGAGGCATTTATAAACTTACCTCAAATGCTTTCCTAAACTCAATGATTTCAACAGGCCTGACAAGCGATCACACACTTAAAGGTGAATGAAACACCTGAGATCGAAGACCTTCCTTTTTAAAAAAAATGATACTCTTTTCAAAGTTCTCCATGGAGAACAGAAAGAAGGACGTTCAGGATGATCTTGTTGCACTCTCCATTCATTCCGACAGCAACAAGAATGGCAGCATCAACATGGATGTTTGTACACGTCCACAAATGATGATCAAGTTCTCGGAATTGTCTTCTGAAATTTTGATGCAAATCGCTCCGTTTTTGAGTTTGTTTGCGTTTGCGAAATGTCATTCCTCTCTGTTGCTATTGTTGTTCAATCAGACCAAAAACATGGAAAAAGTACCACAAGATAAGGAAGAACATGCAGAGGAAGGTTGGGAATTTATGTTGGTTCAGTTGACTAGTATTTGGAAACCACTCATGTGTTATTACTTTCCAAAATTTGAAAAATCTCTCAACATTAAAAATTGGAAGCATGTGTTGAGAAGAAGAATTGAGCATTTGATGCTTTATTCTCCAACAAAACTTCCTCTTACACCAAAGGATCCATCAAGATCTTGCTTTGAAACTCTCTTGCCCTTCAAAATTATGAAGAGAACTTTATTGAAAATTGTGAATGGATTTATAAGTGTCCACTAAAATTTGAAGAATTAGGAAGCGCTGTTAAAGAAGCCCAATTATGTGAAACATGCAACCGAACAGTTTATTTGGTGAGGACTGTTTCTGAATTTCGAACGCGTGTTTCACATGGTGAGTGCGTTGCATTTACAACTCGAAGTAAAGCGATACGAAGAGGAAAAGTGGCATATATTCCTTCTTCGTTCAATTAGCTCTAGTTAGATATAATAATGATCATTTCGTAAATATTCTTTTTCAAACAAAAATTCAAAAATACACTTCCGAGAAAGACTCTTATTTTCTCGTGATGATGGAACGACTTTTAGAGAGAAAGCAACAATTGGAGGCCGAATTAAAATGTATTCAAGATTCCATCAATCGGGCTGAAGAAGCCTATTTTCAAGAAACCATTCATCACGGAAATATCATCAAAGGCTTTGAAGGATATTTGAAAATGGAGAAATTAGGCTCATCGAGTGGTAGTAGTAGTGGTAGCGGAACGAGTGGTAGTAGTAGCTCTTCCTCTCAAAAGTTCAAATCTTCTTCATCCTCATCAGTATCCCAGTTTTTAAAGAACAATAAGAATAGAGTCTTTTCGGAGAGTAGTTTTGCATTTCCGAGACCCTATCCATTAGCAAGTGGCAGTGCCAATTCATACCATGCTACGAAGAGTGCACAAATTGGTCGAGTGGAATTTGTAGATGATGATTCACTCGTGTTGGATCCTATTCATGTGAGAAGTGATCATACAACCAAGATTATTCATAGGAGTGAATTTGAAGATGGAATTAGTTCTACGAATTCCTTATCACAAAAAATTCCTACAAGCAATTTCAATGAAGGAGACCAACCTAAGCATTACAGAAAACAATGAAAGAGGTCAATACGAATTCGTGAAAATCAACATTAGAAACTGAGCTGTTGTGATCAATTAGCTTTGAACCGCTCTGAAAAATCAACGAAAGAAACTGAAATAATGGAATGAATTTTCCTCAAAGTCCACACAACTGGATATTACGAAAAGGATAGTTTTAACTCATAATTGTCATCCTTACACATGTTTAGGATGTATGGAGTGAAATCATTACAATATCTGCAAATTGGACAAGCATCATCAAAACCACCTTTATGCCAAATAAAAAAATGAGTCTTCTCTCATCCAGTCTCAAACAACAACAGCACCACCAACAACAACATCAGCCACAACAACTGGCACAAAGTTTTGGTCGACAGCAACAACAACAGCAATTTATAGCAACACAAGATCAAGAACAAAAATTTAAGAATAATCCGTTTTTTGAAAAATTATTTAACAGAATTGATGGACTTGTTTCAATAATTGTGTGTGATATGGAGGGAAATATTGTGGCAAGAGGTTATTCCGAGGATTGTACAATTGAATTTGATAATACTTTTCCATCCACACATATTCAGGCTGCTGAACAAGCTAACAAATTACCGTTCGGAAAGAATAGATATTTAATCAGTTGTTATGACGATTATTCAGTTCTGCAAATGCATACAGAACCAACCAAAGTTGCAAATCAAGAGCAAGGCATGAATAAATCAAAATCAGATGCATCAATAGAAAATGATGAGGATGAGGAAGAAGAATTGGGAGATTCATTGTTTGTTTCTTTCATATGTACGTCCGATACAAGTTTGCAACTCATAATTGATTTGTCGGACCATATCTTAGAAGCAATGAAGACTCTTTACGCGTCACCCGAGATGGCAGATCAATAACATTATTATTAAATTATTGTTTTAGAAATTTTAATTAATCGAGATGAGTGATTAAAATATATTATTCTTTCTGACTTTAAGATGAGAAAATTGGGATGGCTTGTCTCTTTCAAGCTTTTCGAGCTCTTCCTTGAGTTTTTGTTGGTACATTTGCTCTGCATAGAGTTGAGCACGTTGTTCAGCTTGTTTTTGTTTTTCCTTTTCTTGCTTTTTGAAATCATTATACCTTATTTGATCCAAAATATCACCTTGGTTTTCTTTCAAAAATCTTCGTTTCTCTTCCATTTCAGCCTGTTGTCGTAATTGAGCTTCAACCATTTCTTGTTTTAACCTGTCACGCTCTGCAAGACTTTCCTCTCTTCGTCTTTTCGCTTCGTCAAGTCGAGCTTGAATTTGTTTTTGTCGCTCTTCCATTACTTCTTGCATTAATTTCTCTCTAGCTTTCTGTTCCTTGTTCCATTGCTCGAGACGTTTTTGCCACGATCGTTCATTTTCTTGCATAATTAAATCATCAAGTTGTTTTGTGTCCTCTTCTTCTTTTTTCATCATCTCCAAAATCCATCTTTGATATTGTCTGGCCTCTTCCTTAATTCTGTCTCTCTTTGCCTTTTCTTTAATTTCTTCCAAATTTTGCTGTTCCAGTATTTGATTTAAGAATTGAAGATCGAGCTCTCTTTCTCTTCTCATTTCTTCTTGTTTTTGTTTTCTGTTCATTTCATTGAATTTTTCGACCCTGTTACGGAGCTCTAACAATCTTTGTTGCTTTCTTTTTGTTTTCTTCTTTCTGCTTCTTCTTCAAGAGACCATTTCTCCTTTAGTAATTTGCCTTCTTCTTCTTTTAATCGTTGTATTTCTTGCTTGTTCTCTTCGAGTTTTCTCTTTTGGTCATCAAGAGATTGCTTTAATTGTTCGTTCATCATCCATTGTTTTTCTCGTTCTGAACGTTCTCTTTCTTCCTTCTTCATCCTATCTTGCTCCCATAACTGGTTAAAGAATTCCTCTCTGTCTTTCTCTATCAATTTTAGTTCCTCTTTTTCTTCTTGCTGTTTCATTCTGTCAGCTGCACATTTAAGAGTATTGTTCCTTGTTTTTGCATCACGAAGAATATCATTATTTTGTACAAATCGTTGATGTTGTTTCTCGCGCGAAGAGATTTGGTCTCTCATGATTCTTTGTTCCTTCAATTCCTTTGCTCGTTGTTCTAGCTTTCTACGCCTCTCTTCGGTCGTCTCTTGCATTGATTCTAATTCCTGTTTAAATTGTTCATCCTCAAGTGCCAACTTTTCTGCAAGTTTATTTCTACGCCTCTCTAAATCCTTTTCTTTTTCCTTTCGAAGTTCATCGAGCCTCTTTTGAAGTTGGCCCTTTTGTATTTTGGTTGTTGTTTTGCTCTCCCATTCCGCAGCGAATCGGTGTTTTGCATCGGTCTGTTTGATTGCATTGAAGGTTTCCCAGTGTTGTTCTTGTTTTCTTCGTTGATTGATTGAATGATTTAATTCTTTCGTTAATCCGACCCCTGATCGACTACCTAAAAACATTTTTTTTGAGTTTAAAATTCGTACGGTCGGTTGGCGCCAACATGAAACCCACAAATTTTAAACCTGAAAGAGATATGATGAAGAATTCTTCAGTACAAAACCAATAGAGGATATTTTACATTATTTTACATGAAGTTAGGTTACTTTTTCTTGGAGAGGGAAAATGAAATGGGTTTTTTAGGTTGTGTTGAGTCTTCAGATTTGACTTTCTTCGTGGAAGAGACTAAACCACTCGATGTCACAGTGGTATCAAATTTTCTCTTCTTTTTGTCGGCATTGTGGTGAGTATAACTTCCACCAAGTTTGTCTTCTTCATGTGTTTCAGGGTCATCATTTTTCAAATGATCACCAGTATCGGTTGCAAAAGAATGTGATGTCTCATCATTTGAAGCTACAGGTTCACGTTTCGTGACACTCACAACCTCCCATTGTCCAAAGGTAGCACTAGCCGATGTTGAATAATTCTGGGCATACTTATTCTTCCATGAGGATACCTGTGTTTTGGGAACAGCAGAAACATCCTTGAAACTTTCTTTTTGTTCACTACTAGATTTATCTTCAGTTGCCTTAGTGGAAGTGTCTTCTTTGCTTTCCTCTTGCTCGTAGTAAAAATAGTTGGGATCATCATAGTATCCACCAATTTCAGCTGGTGCAGAATTGGCTCCAGCAGTCTTCTTTTTCTTCTTCGATTTTACAATCGATTGCTGTTCAGTTCCACTTTCACTGGCCGAGACAAGTGCGCTCAGAGGTAAATCATTATGTTCAAACAATTCAGGTTCAACATTTTCTTCATGTGATGTTTGCTCTTTGATCAATTCAGCTTGGTCCTGTAGTGGTGGCTGTTGTTGAGGCGGTGGTGATAGCAAATGAATTGGTGGAGGAAATATCGGAACCTTTTGCATTTCCGCTTGATGCTGAAGGTATTGTTGATAATATGGATTTGAAGACTCATCATTATTTATATTTTTGGATACTCTTTTTTCAATGTTATCTAACAATTTCCGATTTCGTTGTTGCTCCTTTTCAATGTTTCTCTCTTGTTGCTGTTGATTTCGGATATAATTTTGAACATTTATAACGTGGTGTTTGGATCTCTCGTGTCTTTTTTGCTCCGAAGGTGTATCACGAATCCATTGTTGGCAGTACTTACAAAACGTATTGCCTTTAGGTTTCCATGATGGGGTGCTCATGATCACTCACTGTGTGTTTCAAAATTGTTCGATTTGAAATGTTTGGTTACGCAATTACGTAACAGACACAACAAGAGTTACTCGTGAAGATATTTTTTTGTAACGCGCTGCACATCAGCGCACTTGTTCGTGCTCTTTAAACAGTCTAAAAGGAATATTGAATTGATCCATTCAAAGCCAACTAACACTACAAGTCCTTTCATGGTTTTTTGATGTCTTTCAAGTTGTGATTGTGGTTCTTTGAGAGCCTTGTGTCGACTTCGGAATGAAAGTTCCCATTAACGATTAAAAAAAATGCCCAGTAAAAAGGTAAGTGTGTTTTTCCGAAGAGCCTTCGTGACGATTTGATGATGTGGCTGACTTGTTGTTTACTATTATTATTATCATTATCATCATTAATTGGAAATAATCATGATACAATTGTGATTGCCTTATAATAATGTGGCCATTGAAATTCAAATGCGAACCAATGTTCATCATCACATCAATAACGTCCGATTGATTTTTTGTTCTGTTGTCGTTCGAATTAATCATCATCTCCGCTATATCACCATTATCACAACGATACACATAGAGCACACATGGTAAAAAGAAGAACAATAGTAGTAGCAAATCACAATCAAAAGGAGATAAAACCGCTCCGCAAGGCTCATCTTCTAAAAGATCGGATAGCCAAATTACATCACTCCATGATTTTTGGAGAAAACTTAACTCTACTACTCGTAAAAGGTTGTTTAATGTTGACGCATATGTGTTGCTGAAAAAGATAAAAGCACAATATCAACGAGTTTGTTCGTGTACAGTATGTGGAAGAAACAAAACAATTCTCGACAGAGAATTAGAAAGATTGTTTACGGAATATTGCAAAGAACTTGCATATCCAGATCATAACAACGAATGCCAATTTAACTTTTGCACCACTGTGGATAGGTCGTCAAAACTTCGCAATAATAATAACGGCAATCGAACTCCAAAAACCACAAAAAGAACAGTCATCAACAAGGATGGAACCGAAATGCTGACAACAACAACGTTTAAAAAGAGTGGGAATGTTCGGGTGATAGAAAAAACTGTAAAATACTATTCTACAACAAAATTCAATCCAAGCGATAACAATGGTTTTCCATCAAAACCACCATCAAGTCCGATTATCGAAGACATCACAGATGATTCAAAAGAAAGGACGGTTCCTTCTAAACAACAACAACAAAATAATACCAATACCACTGATACAACAAGTACAACCCCATCAACAGCCGTTTCAACAACATCTACGCAAAATGCTTATCAAAATGGTACAGTTAGTCAGCAGAACCTACCTCCTCCTCCTCCCCCTTATGCCTCTGAAGAGTTACCTCAAGAAGATTTAGCTCAATACGAATTTGGAAAGAATCTTTCAATCAATAAGGAGTCCATCATCACACTTTCCGAAGAATGGATAAAACACCACGAATCAAGTGATATTATTCAGCTGCTTCAGAGATTTGAACATAATATAAAGCAAAGCAACTTGGAAAATTTAATATTGAACAAGGATAAGAAAAATAATAACAATAATGCGTCAGAGGATGATGAGTATGAGGATGACGACAATGAAGAAGATGAAGTTGACGAAGAAGATCAAGAATGCTCAGAAGAGGAAGAGGACGATCAAGAGGAAGAAGAGGAAGAGAACGAAGAAGAGGAGGAAGAAGAAGATGAAGATTCCGAATGCGAAAGTGAAAATTCTGAAGAAAATATTTTGAAGTGGAGAGAAAGCAGGAGAGTTTTTCACTTGTTTGCTGCTAAGGCATTCTACGAAAATATCCTAAATGCATTTAAAGAAAAACAAGCCCTAGATATGCAAGCAAAGTTAATAGAAGAAGAGGAGATTAAGGAAAAAGAAAAAAGTGAGAAGAAGATGAAGAAGAAGAAAGAACAAGAAAAGAAGAAACAAGAACAAGAAAAACAGAAAAAGATGGAAGAGGAACGAAAAAAGATTGAAAAGGAGATGATAGAAATTATCAAGAAGGAAAAACAGAAAAAACGAGACACGCAGAAAGATATGGTGGAAGCTGAGAGTCCTCATTCTGATGATCAATCCGCAGAACCACAACAACCAGAAATTACTCACATTCTATTTGAAAACGATATGAGTGATGTCTCTATTAAGGTAGCACCCGAACAGTTCCCCAGATATCAACCAAAATCCAACACCAATGACAAAAAGGGCGCAAAAACTGTGAAGAAAGTCTCAGATTCAAATTCATCCAAATCTACTTCAGTCAATGTACCATCTTCTCAGTCGTCCTCTCAGGTGACAGTACTGATGGACACAGTATCGTCGAGCGACACCGTGAGTTCTGGGAATACCTCTGTCAATAATCAACAGCCACCTGTTGTGACTCCATCAAATATTGTTTCTGTGAATGATCAAATTGTCACCACTAGCACTGACTCAAAACTAAATGGAACAAGGAAATCACCTTCTCCACCAAATCATCCAAGTAACCAACCAAATAATGCTTTCAGTAATGGCTGGCAACCCATGTCTAATGCTTTTCAATTCACCAAGCCACTTCTCAATCCTGCAGAAATGTCCTTAAACAATAGCTCATTCCATTTTGCAGGAGGAAACAACTTTCAAAATCCACAACAACAACAACATGTTGGCAGTTATCCATCCGCTCAATCACAACAACCATCATTATTTGGCCATTTCAACAACAATTCCAACCAGCCAGCTTCTCACTTTAATTTATTTGGTCAGACACCATCTGGTAACCAATTTCCAAATGTTTTACCTTTTGCATTTTCCAATGGTTATTCGTCACCTCCATTCAGCAACAGTCAAAATCGAATGAATATGCCACCATATATGATGCAACCAATGCCTCCTCAACATCAGCAATATCAACAATGGATGAATTATGCTCACTTAACTCCTCACATGCCACAAGGAGGTTTGAGTAGTGGAGGAAACAACTTTTTGGGAGGTGGTGGTCCATTTCCTTCCAATCCTGGAAACACTCCGTCAATCTTTGCTCCTACTGAAGATCATTCTTTCAACATGACACAGCACCAACAACCAACAACAAGTTCTTATTCCTTCAACATTCCACCACCTCATCATCACTCGACCATGATGGACAATCGAAACGTCAGCAATAACAATACTTCTCAACTCTTTGGATTTTTCAATAATCATCATCACATTTTGAAATAAATATTTCTTCTCCTTGTGTACCTTATACCTTTGAAGATCTTCTTGTGACTGAGAACATGAATGGTTCTGAAATGTTGATCTTAAAATATATATATTATATATATACAGCATCGAAAAAATACAACAACACTACATTCAGCTGAATCATGTCATCCTCCTCCTCTGCCAGCACAAGCGCCCTTGTCGGAGAACTCAGTTCTCGTGTCGCCTCTTCCTCCAAACAACGAATGTATCATCATCAAAAAGAAGCAGAAGAATTGGAAACAGTTTTACCTCTCTCCGAGTCACCACCTCTGAATTCTTCTTCTGTTCCGACCATTCATTCTCCTTCATTATCACTCAACAAACATCATCACCACCAACATGATCAACAATTTCTGTCACGAGAAGCCTCTAAAATGTATGTGAATTTATATTATTCTTTATTTGGAAGATTTAATTTTTCACACAAAATCTTTTCCTCACTATCTGCACAGCCAAGTGTTATTTGCAATTATATTCTTTATTGTCACTTCGATATCTTCATTATTTTTCTCAAAATATTTAATGGATATTGGAGAATATACATTTCCATTTCCATTAACCATGACTTGGTTTCATTTACTAGTTGCACTTATTTGCATTCTTTGTACTTATAGTCTCAATAGGTATGAAATTATTTATACTTGAAATTATTGTTGTTGATCATGATGTGAAAAATTATTGTTCTAATGTCACTATACGAAATTCTAAAAATATGAAATAATCTTTTTACTAACACACGCACATTATATATTTTTCGAATGAATGCGGAATGAATGCGGAATGAATGTGAATTAATTTTAAAGAACCTTTTGTTTTAGCTTTTTACCAGATTTTGAATTTAAAATAGAAACAGCCATTCAAATCATGCCTGTTTCTCTTTTATACGTAGGAATGGTTACTTTCAATAATTTATGTTTAGATTATTCAGACATTCACGTTTATCATACAGCACGAAGTATTAGCATTTGTTTTACTGCACTTTTCACATTTGTTCTATTAGGTGAACAAATTTCAAAAAGAATTATTTTTGCTTGTTTTATCATTGCGATTGGATATTTTATGGCAGGAATTAAGGAAACACAATTGTCAAAAATTAATCTTGTTGGATTTGCATTTGGATTAGTATCGAGCTGTTTTATGGCGTTATATTCCATCTATTTGAAAAAGATCATGTCATCCACTCAGAAAAACCATTGGATTATTCTAATTTATAATACCATTGGAGCTATTTTGTTTTTATTTCCAATTTGTGTCATGACTGGAGAGTTTGAGAAGGCATCTGCTGTTCCATTCTTATTTGAACCTAAATTCTTGATTGTTTTGATTGGAACTGGATTGATTGCATTTGTGGTGAATATCTCAAATTTTGTACTCATTTCGAGAACTTCACCCTTATCGACTTCGGTGATTGTGACATTGAAATCCGTGATTGAAAGCGTGTTGTCTATATCTCTTCATAGCAGTGATGGCCATCATCAGTTTTTCACAGCCTACAATGTTGCATCAACGATATTCACCTTACTTGGAAGCTACTTGTTCACTCTTTTCAAATTGCAAGATGAAAGGAAAAGGAACGAAGAATCACTTCTTGAATAAATTAGCTGATGAGGTGTTTAAGGCAGATAGATCAAAAGCCATTTTCATAACTCCAAATTTTTATTCGAAAAGATAACACAAATACAAATCACAGTCATCCTCCAAAATAGAGAATAGACATTCCAACAACTTCACTATCGAGATTATGCGAACAAAGATCAAAATTTCATGATTTGATGGTTATGAAATTTACAATTGTTCAATCTGTCATCCAAAGCAGTGGTTTGTCCTCTCTACTAGATATCGTATGATATTGAATTCATGCATCCCTTCATATGCTTGACCAATTACATAAAACTATAAACTACTACTACTCCGCTATTATCGTTATTTACAACTCAGCTCCAAACAAAACCCATTCGGTAGGATTCAACTTTTTGATGCTTGGTTGAACAAGTTGAAATCCAGCATAAATGAATCCGCGAGCAAACTCCTTGACTTCAGGATGATTCTTCTCCATACAAATATAGATGGTTGAACAACAAATGCTTTCAGCAATATCCATTAAATTGATAATGCTATCCTTGTGTAAGTATGCAGAATGAGAAGGTGGATAGATCATCATTTCGTTCTTCTCAAAATCAATAATACCAGTGAAGCCTGTTCTAATTGCCCGTGATAATTCTAAAGACATTGCAGAATCATCATCGGATGAAGAAGTTGATAATACATCATCTTCGTATTCATCATCATCAGAATCATCATCCAATGATTCAGCGTTATAAACAAACATAACACTCTGCTTGAAAGCGAGTTTTTTGTTTGAAGATGTATTACTACCAGCACTGGTGGTAGTGTTGTTACTAGTTGTTGTTGTAGCAGCGGTATGAGTTGTACTAGCAATAAAGTTCATGGATTGATCAAGTTGTTGAATAAGAGTATCAATATGGGAGTTATGATTGTTAGAGTCCATGGCCAATGGCCGATAGGAAAAATCGACTTGCTTCAAAGCGAACATAGCCACATCAAAAACAGCGAGGCCCTCTGCCGTCGTCATGGCTAAAGAAGTACAAGTTCTCCCTTCTTCCTCCCATAGAACGAGTATAGCAAGAAGCAACAATTTCGTCCAACAAGGATGATGTTGCTGCTTGCTTCTTGCCCATACTAGTACTACTAGTTTCTGGAGAATTTAAAAAATTAAAATCTCTATAAAGCATGTGCATTTTCAACGGGATGCGTGAGGCTATATGGTTAGTACGTGGTTAGAGAATTGAAGGACAATGATGAACCTAATGTCAGGTTGTTTCGAAAATTATTCTTGAACAAGACGAAAGACTTGCTAGAGACAATTTCGTTGCTGTTATAAAGGAACGAGCAATGGCTTTGAAAAAATGAAAATTTTTTTCGAGTTGGAAATCTAATTTTAAATTCTGTTGATCGTTCGAAAAAACACTTGTAGAGACCTAAATTCAGACAGACCTGAGTGTGATCGTTGTCGATAACGAATGGATGGCCATCTGAATCGAAGGTATGGACTTGTTGATGATGAAACTTACAAGAAAATGATATACATTCATCCTAGTACTAGTCGCTAATAAAATAATACCCTTAAAGAATCATTCTAGAAGGAGTGTGGCTTTCAATTCCGAACATTAAAATCGCGTTGAAAAAATGTCTTCTCTCTTTTCATCTCTTTCGGAAAACTATTTCTCAAGACTTGGGGAAGAGAGGTATTGAAAAACTTCTTCAAGAGGCTTCCAGTGAGATTTCAGACGATTACAATGTTCAATCTATCGCTCATATTGTTCAGGATTTCATGTTAAAGTCCATCATCACGACGCAGGACGATTCCCTTTCGAGTTCTGAAAATTCAAATTGTAGCAAAAAATTCATTGCAATTATTACTGGATTTTCAGTTCCTCCTAATGGTTATTCAGAAACAGATGGCCCATTAGGAGCTATTTGGATTGGGTTGGGAGTTCTAAAATTTACAAATTTAAATATTCTTTATTTTGTCGATGAAAATCAATACGAAGGAATGTTGAAATTCTTGAAAATGGTTTTCGGAAATGATGATCAACGAGTAAAGATTGTTAAGGTGACAGGGCAAGACTGCAATGATATACATCAGGCTTCTTCAGAGTTTAAACAGCATTTGTATGATATTCACTCTTTCATTTCCATCGAACGAGTAGGAAAGTCAAAAGATGGAAAATGTTACAGCATGAGAGGCATTGAAATTTCTGGTTATAATCTTGCACTTGACACTATTATTGAATACGTTCAAGAAAAACATCCAAACACTCCTCTGGTGAGCATTGGAGATGGAGGAAATGAAATTGGAATGGGGAATGTCCGTGATCATGTTGAGAAATGCATTCCAAACGGAGAGAAAATAGCATGTGTGAAGAGGAGCGACTTTTTACTCGTTTGTGGTGTCAGTAATTGGGGAGGTTATTTATTATATTTGTTATTTGAGTATTGTAGAAGACATATTGTAGAGAAAGTTCCAATGGAAGGAATAGACGTTCAGATGGATCTCAATTATCTAAAGTTTATGGTCAATGAATGTCAAATGGTTGATGGAGTAAGAAATCAAGCGACCATTAGTGTGGATGGGTTAGACTATGATGTACATGAACAAATTATTAACGATTTGAATCATTGTTTTGGACAAGACATGCAACACAGTAAACATTAATCTTTTTTACACTTGAAAGCAATGGGCTGGAATTGTACCGTTCTTATTCTCAATTATAAATATTTCCATCGCTTTCTGGAGATTCCAACCAACAAATTCCAAACAGGGAATTGCAAATTCTCGTTTGAGTTTTGTTGCTTGCAAAAATTCAGTGAGAATGGTTTCAGCTGAGAATGTGAAATTGGGAGAAGATGGTTCAGCTGCAAGTGTTCCGAAATTCCAAGCTTCATAGATATTAGCATCAGATCTGAATGGATTCAAATTAAGGGAAGAATAGGGTCGAATGTGATACTGATGATTTCGAATCAAGAAGGGTAAATTCGGACCCAATGAAATATCCATAGGTTGATTTTCGGTCATCAGGAACACAGTATCGATGGAACGAGGGAATGCAAATCCTTTCGCATCAAACTGTTCACATGGACAATGTAACACAACCAGAAAGCCATTCACAAAAGCTACACTTTGCACATCCACCAATTTTAAATTCAAATTATGACTACAAGGAGGTAATATTCTCAATCGTTCTGCAATTTGTTCTTTACCAAAACTAATCGTTGAACTTTCTAAAATACTCTTATCAATGTATTCCTTCTCCAAGATGAATCGAACATTTCTCGAGTAAGGTTTAAAGGGCTTCATCATGAGTCGTGATTCGATCGTTTCAGGAACATCCACATATTCATTCATATTGTAGGAAAATGAGAAGGTGGCATTTTCGTGATAGAATTGGAAGAGTTGATCTCGATTTGAATCAAAACATGTAAAATACTGCAACAGAAACCATTCGACATATTCTCTCAGAGATTCATTTTCATAGAAACTTGTTGTGAGAATATTTGGTAAGACACTTTTTCGAATCACAATCGTCTCGCCTTTAAATTCTTCAGGAATGATGAAATCATCAACATTTTCAAGAGATGAAAAGTATTGAACGAGAAGTGCAATATCTTCTCGATAGAGTTGATTGTTTTGTGAAGTTAGGAATGGATTTCCTGAAATATTTAAATTCACAATGCCTAATCCTTTCAAATATTGCAATTCTTGGATGTATTCCAGGTTATTATAACGTAGTGAAAGAGAAATCAAATGTCTCAATCTTGTAAGGGGTTGCCATACTTGTAAACTGTGAATTCTATTTGAATCTAAATTTATATGAGTAATATTCATGAACCTATTCAATATCACTCGACACACATTCGACCAGAATGGATCTAAATCTTGTGTGAATAGTGATTTGGTGGAAATAGTTGTAGTGTCGGTTGCAGGTGGAGCCGATTCTTCTGCTTCACCTTCATCGTTTAAGGTTTGAATGGTCAATGAAGAAGATTGAACAAGGGATGAAGAAACTTCAGGAAAATGTTGAACAGTTTGTGTCTGTGACAACAAGCGACTTAAATCTAAGACATAGAATGGAGGTTCGGTTTGTAAGGATGTATATTCGTTAGGAGGAGCTTGTACGAACCCCAAGTTGAATTGAGGTAACAATGGTTGACTCAATGATCGAATTTCCTCTTGTGTGAGAGGTAATTCTTCCATGTTTTGATTGGTTTTGTGGACGCTTGGAAGGAGAACTTGGTAAATCTTTTCGAAAATGTGTTCCGAGTCGTTGTAGTGATAATGATGCTGTTGAGAGTATCTTGTGGGTGAATGATAAAATTTATATCGAGGACATCTCATTCTACCATAATTGCTGAATTGCGGACTTCTGTGAATCTCTTCTTTCATCTTTTTTTAAATGTGTGTTTGTGGTTATTCTTGTGGAGTGAATTTGTAAATTTACTATTTTAAGACATTTGAAATTTACCTTTCTGAAAACACGACATTACAGTTTACTGAGAATAAATCCATTTTCATCCAGAAACTTTACAGAATCTGTCACACTGTCCTTCCAATTTTTAAATTCCAATCCAAGTACTCGTTTAGCTTTTGAGTTATCAAAGTATAATGGTTTTCCAAGAATACTTGTTAAATACTGTCTCAAACCTTTTGGTTGTAATAGAGCTGCCAATCGACCAACTCCAATTCCAATATACCCATAAAGTGAAATTGTTGGTAAGTTTTTAGCCCACTTGTAAGGAGGAACTTTAGCTTCTCTCATTTGCTTAACCAAATCTTTCATAGATGTTGTCTCTCCATTAGAAATAATAAATCTTTCAACTTTGTATGGAGCAAAGCATGATCTATCGTTCATGTTGTGTTCCATAGCCAACACGTGCGCCTTTGCGACGTCACGAACATCAACAAATGGAAAATCTAAAGGCAAAATCACTGGGAATTCTCCTCGTGCCATTAACATAATGCTTTCATGACTTTGACTAATAAGCCTTGGGTTCATTGGAGGGCCGATAACCACAGCAGGACAGAGAGTGACCAGCTCAATAAATTCGTTTCCATGTTCTAATTGTGCTTTTTGTAAATATTGCCAAGCAGCCTTCTCGGCCATCACCTTCGAATACAAGTATGGATTGTAGGTTAGGGAGGACTCTTCATTCCAGTCCTTTTCATTGTAAACCCTATTTGGTTTGGCGCTATCGGTAATTGAAGCAATTGAGCTTGTCAAAATAATTCTCTGCAATCTTGATGGATCATCATTTCTTTGCAACTTTCTCAATTTTACACATTCTTGCAAAACGTTTAAAGTTCCTTTTACAGCAGGATCTACCAAATCTCTCTTTGCGTCTTGTACGTGCACTTTGAATGGTGAGGCCGTGTGATGAACAAAACGGCATCCCTCAATAGCATCCTTGAAACTTCCTTCTTTCAATAAATCAGCTTCAAAGCAAATCAATCTTTCATCTAAAACTTTTTGATCCAATTTTCCAACTTCAGTATTCTTGCTCTCATAATCTCTGATATTATTAATAATTTCTCTTCTTCCCTTCTCTACTGATCTCACGGTGGCATGAACAATATATCCCTTTCTCAAAAGTTGGTAAACAATATGGGAAGCGATAAAGCCAGTGGCTCCAGTAACGCACACTCTAATGGGTGAGCTTGATGATGATTCTTGAATTTCGGAAGAAGAGGACATTCAGTGAGTCTTGTGATGATCGGAATAAAAAGTTGACAGCAGAGTGAAAGGCTTTCTCTTGAACTTGCGTATTTTTTTCTCAAGAATTTTCAGCAACATCCACTTGCTTGATGAACAATTATGGTCATTTAGTTTTTCAAAGAATGTGTTGAAGCATTCATCCAGTAGATACCTGTTTGTCTGTCTGAATTGAGATCAATACTGTTCTTTTAATGAGGGAGGAATGGTGTACTTGCGTGATGGATTTTATTCAAAGAAAAAATGGCGAGTAGTGAAGAGCCTGTTCAAATTACATCATCGGGTGGATCGGAATCGGGGACAACACCATCGATGACTTCTACTACTACTACCAGTACTACAAATGCCTCTATGATGCCAGCTCCAACTGGTATTCGTAAATTATTTATTCTGATTGGAAAATATTTCAATTTGATTTCATTATTGTTATTTATTGGAGCTCTCGGATGGTTTGTGTGCTGGCCTTTATTATCAAAGCACGTTTACTACTCGGAAAATGCTCTCTCCGTTTTCTTTCAAAACCCAGAGTACAATCAAATGGATGCCAATTTCGGTGCTGATATTTATAATCAATTAAAAACATTGAATCGATCATCGAATGATTTCAGAGAACAAACATACAGGACAATAGAAAATTATTTACATTTAGAAAAAACTCCTTTTTTCAGTGAATTGAAAAGACATTCTTTCGAAATTGAAAGAAATTATATTAATAAGATTGTTCCTGTGAAAGGGGAGAATATGTATGTTACAATAAGGCCTGGTCGTGGAAATGGCAAAGAGTCGATCGTGTTGACAGTTCCTTTTTTAAAATCGGAAAGCTTATCATTTGCTCTGTCTATTTTAAAGATGATTTCCCGAATGAAGTGGTTGAATCATGACATAATTCTGGTCATCAGTGACGGATATGATCATCAATGGGCAGGTGAGGATGCATTTATATCATCTGCAGTTATACCTACAGGAAGAATGAGAGAAGCTATCACCATTGATTTTGATTCATTTAATTTTGAGCAAATCGCAATTTTAACGGAAGGAGTGAATGGAGAGCTACCTAATCTTGACATGGTAAACGTCGTTACTGGATTGCTGAGCGAGGGATATTACAATTTTGGGTCATCTGTGTTGGCCTCTTTCTTTAAAGCTGACCCCACAACGAGTACTGATGTCGATTCTTTAATTAAGAAATATTCTCAATTCAAGGACCAGCTACCAATAGCCATTTATTTGTATCAAAAATTACTCTTCAGGCTTAACCAATTACTCAACAACGCAATTCCTCGAGATTTTATTGAAGAGAGTGTAATAGTAATGTATCACTGGTACAATCAATTGATATCAATTCCTACAGGTCCTCATGGCTGGTTTAGAAAGCAACTCACTCATGCACTCACTATCACAAACTCAATTGTACCATCCTCATCTATGAACAAGAGTTTGAATCAAACATTCTATTTACTTGGACGAGTCGTAGAAATAACTATTAGAAGTCTTAATAACCTTATTGAACAGTTGCATCAATCATTTTTCCTTTATTACTTGGTCTCGTCGCAACACTATTATGGATTTGAACACTATTTACCAAATTTACTGATGTTTGTAGGAGCTTTGACCATTCAATTCATTGGTAATTATTACTTGGAAGGGGCCACAGAAAAGGTATTAACTCACTCCTTGATATTTGTTTTGACAAATTATTTTATTGGAATTTTGATTTATCTTACTCCAGTAATTTTAAGAGATGTGGCCATTCATTTACCATTCATCAACAGCACCGATACAGATTTTACAAAATATTGGTTTTCTATCGTAGTTGCGCTTGTGACGATTGCGTTGATTGCTTCTCGCCCAATTTCATCCAGACTTTATGAATTTTTCATTGGAGAACGCCCTGGTCCTCTTAGTTGGAGAAATGTCAAATCATTGACAGTAGCTTTGTCTACTTTATGTGTTGGAGCAAGCATGATTTATTCGAGTGCTCTCTGTATTTTCCTTTCTACTTTCTTATTAACCTTATGCACTATCACAATGACCATTCCTGAGAGCAAGATTTTGAGGTTGCTCCAACTTGTTGCCATTTTGATCTTGTGTCCTTTCAATTTACTAGTGGTCAATGTGATTACCAAAAACTATTTCTTTGATATTCCCATTTCCTCTCAACTCGAATCTCTGTATCACATTACTGACCTACCTCAGAACTTATTTTACATCGTATTTTGTGCCGTGATGATTCCTACATGGACTGTATTTTTGCTTCTTTCTGTAATCAAGTCCTCACCAATGCAAACAGCAACTACAGTAAAAACCAAAGTTGAGTAAATAAATTAGTATGGTTTATTTCTCTTCTTAGTGTGACGTCTTGGTCGCTTTTCGACATCATTTTCGTCCACCATTTTGTTCTCTTCGGCAACCTGTTGTTCTTCTTTTTTCTTTTGTTTTTCAAGTTGTTTTTCGATCTTTTTAGCATTCTTTTGTGCTTCCTTGACAAGAACGTTATCTTTCACTTCATCCAGCATTCCAGATTCCTCTTCTTTTTCTCTCTTTTCTTTTCTTCTTTGTTCTTTTTGTTTCCTCTTTTCCTCCTCTTGTCGCTCTTGCTCTAACAAAAAGTTGTTATATCTGTTATTAATGAGACATAATATTATTATTGATTTTTTTCATAATCGTGTGTGTGGCGATCAATAAACAAAACCCGTTGTTAAACAAACAAAGTGACAAATCCGATCACCATGATGATGGCGATTGTAACAACAAAGTTACATATTAATCATCATATCAACTCCGAATAGTTCCTGAAACACGTTACCTTGCTTTTATTTTCTTGTTGTTCTTTCGGGACATTTTTTTGAAGTGAACAAATTTGTTGAAACATGTTCGTGATGATTATTCTAATGTTTGATAGGATGAATAAATTCTTGATTTAGGAAGAAGCCAATTTATTCATTGTTTTAGGAGAAAGAAGTAGCCAAAGATGATGGATGGAATTGAAATTTAGGAAGGAAATAATGAATTCAACTGGATGAGGATGGTGATGAATGAGAATAATTCAGAAAATTATTGTGATGATGGAGCTTCTTGGGTTGTTGATGATTCACTACTTGTTTGCAATCCGAGAGGATTCACTTGTGGATAGCTGTAATAACCCTTTGCCTTTCTCTTCTCGAATTCAATTTTAGCGGCTTCTCGGGCCTCTCGCTCTCTTTCAGCAATTACACGTTTAATTCTTGCCATACCAGTTCTGACTTTCACCAAACGCTCAGGATGAGTAACTCTACCTCCCATAGTTTTAGCTAGTAATCTAGCAGTCAAAAGCATATTACGTTCCTTCATCAAAACAATCCACAATTTTTGTAAATCGGAGAGAGATTTAATACGAAGTTCTCGGATACCCCATGCTCTTCCACATGACTCCATTGCCTTTCCTTCAAGAATAGTTTTATCAATAAATTCCTCAAGACCTCTTTTTGGTTGAGTCTTTCTCATCAAAGACATCACAGAGGAGGATGTTGAGCCTCGGAAAACTTTTCCAATTTGACTGAACATTTTTTTGATAATGAAAATACAATTTTTCGTTCAAAGAGCAAAAGGGTTGACAATTTTTGAATCATTGAACCATCCAAACAACAACAATAACTGTGTCATAATATTGGTGTGTTTTCAAAATAATAATTTACTTTGGTTTGTTTAGATCAACACGACTATACTTGTTGCTCTTCTTTTTTAATCTTTTTTGTCTCAGGTTCTTCCTCCTTAATGTTGCTTTGTGGAATGTCTCCACCATTGATTCGTGATGAGCAGCTGCTTTCCATCTCATCTTTCACACGCTTGGGAGCAGCTGGCTTGAAATATAAATGTAAGGATCCTTTTCCGTGTTGAGTTTCCTTAAGAGGTTTGATGCATTTGGCAGACTGATTTGTTGCACTATTTACAAAATCTGAAACTTCGTACATGCTTAAATGTTGAGAAAAATCACAAGTTTTCAAAAGTGACAAGACGTCATCTGTGGGATCAATGCCTAACCATTTTCTAATGTCGGATGCGCTCGTAAGAATTGCAGGCATTCTGTCATGAATATGAGCAAATTTTTCATCAGCCTCTACAGTTATAACAGTGAAATTATACCCATCGGTTGCATTTGGTTCCTGTTTGTCATAAAGACATGCAAAACACATAAGAGTGCCTTTTTCTTTAGGGTGAATATAGTATGGTTGTTTTTTTCCTGTGTTGAGTGGTGCGCTCTTCCATTCATAAAATCCTTCCACAAATAGAATAGCTCTTTGATTTTTCAACAATCTCTTGAATGTTGGTTTCTCTTGCAATGTCTCTGCTCGAGCATTTAAAGTTTTTACAGAGTTAAGTTGATGATGGTCACTTGTGTAGGAGGTTAGCCCCCAAGTCATGGTGCGAAGATGAAGTCCATGAATCTTTGGCAGAGCGAGTGAAAGCTCTTCTTCTTTCTTGACTTTTGGTTCTTCTTTAATTTCGGATTTAATTTCTTGTTTAATTTCCTTTTTTATGGAAGTTTCTTGATCATTTTCTTGTTTAATCATGATGGTGGTCAACTTTACAGAGTCTGAAGCCTCCGAAATTTTCAATTTTTCAGCATCATCATCGCAAATAGTTGGATCATAATAAATAATTGGCAAACATCCTCCCATGCTGAAATTGTACAGAGGCTTGAAAAGAGCCTGTCCGATCCACACAGTCTGATGCATATCCGCTCCTAGTTGTCTGCTGGCCACATTTCTGAATTGAGGAGGAGCAAGAGAGAGAGCGCTTCGTCCACACATTTTTTTATTTCATGTTCCATTTAATTCTGGAATGGTGAAATTGAGAATCTAAGATGCACTTAAATGAATGTTTTTTTTGAAGTGGAAGTTGGAGGTTTTGACTATCATCTAAATTCTCACAAAGAATTTTTGCAATATTTTCAATCATCTTGGAAACGTTGAAGTTAATTTGTTGTGGTTTGGTAATCTTGTCGTTTTGTGGATTGTTCATGGAGGAATCACGAATGGGCATGAGCTTTGTGTAACGCACCCAAAGGCAATGAAAGGTGTTCTCTTTTTCCTTTTCAAACATGTTTACGCTGTTGAGAGCGAATTTCAAAGAGATGAGATCATACTTGAGGTGCCATTTAGGAAACAGATTCTGATTTGAGCAAATTTGGAAACAACAATCTACGATTATGGTGCTCGTTTTTCTTCAACCACCGCAAACATCTCGCTCTCATCTCGCATCAACTACGGTGACTAACAAAAAACAAACACCACCGTTCCATCTCGATCTAGTCAGATCAGTTGATGAAAGCAACAAGAACTGCCTCTTGCTCTCATTTAAGTACAAATTCACAACCTTTACTGAGGAGGGTTCATCAACACGATGAACAAAAAATACAATCCTCTTCTCGCCCGAATCCAACAACCAATCCTCATAATCAATCACGAAGACTATCCTCACCTAATCCCTTGATGTCCACCATCAACCCTTATTTTGGTTTAAAATTTGATTATTCAACAGACAGTGTTGAGAATGGAAACTCCTTTCTGCACAGTATGATTGGTAATTTTCTGCTCCAAATTGCTGCTCACGACAAGATTACATCCATCATTTTGGCTATTGAATATTCCATGTTAATCATTCATTCCTATTATGAAAGTGGATGGTTCGGATTCTTGGTCATGGCCAGTACGTGTCTGGTTGGTATCATCTCCACTCGAAAATATGTTTCATTTTCTTTGTTCCATCAACCCGACTTTCAAGTCTCCACAACGGAAGAGCGAAATAGAATACTGACTTCCATGGTTCTCTTCTCCATTCGATTTTTCATGCAACAACAAAATAGAATATTACTCATGCCCATGTATATATTAATCATGATCACAACCAACACATTGTGCAAGCAATTGTTTTGGGCCTTACTGCCTATTTATTACGTCTCTCTGCATTTTGTTGCAAGTTGTATTTATAACGTGATACAGTTTGGTTTGAATTCAGAAACCATTCCATTGTGTTTTGATTATATTGCTATTGCCATGGCAATTGTATTGCTCAGTAATTACATGATCAAAACATCAATGAATTTACAAAGTAAGGTCAAAACTTTGGAAGAAACAAGACTTAAGCTTGAAAATGCTCTTGCTGCCAAACAAACATTTTTGAGACACATTTCACATGAATTTAGATCTCCCTGTTTGAGCAGGTATGTATGTTCATCTCGAGTTGTGAAAAATTAATATTGTGTGATTATATCGCTATGTTTCTCATCAGTTTGGGAAGTTTAGAGCTGTTAAGGGAAACTGATCTCACTGAACATCAACGAGACTTGGTGGATACCATTGCAGCCTCTGATGGTATTTTATTGAACTTGATCGAGGATGTTCTCACGCTTGTTAAAATCGAACATGAATCACAGATAGAGCACCACGATGGGGTTGTGGACTCAACCAAGTATTTTCAAGAATTCAGTTTGGGTCATTGTGTGAAAATGATTGGAAAGATCGTTAAGAGCTATTGCAAACAGTTTGATGTGGGGATAAAAGTCCAAATTGATGACAACACAAGAGACGTTTTTGTGAGAGCAAACCAAACAAGGATACACCAAATTATTTCCAACTTGATGACAAATGCTGTTAAAGCTTCAAAAAAGGGTGATAACGTCGAGCTCATTTGCTCCACAGTTGGGGAAATCAGAACAGTGAACGGAATTCAAGAACAAAATGTAATGTTTAAGGTCATAGATCATGGTATAGGAATTCCAAAATCAAAGCAGAGGACAATATTTGAACCATTCGCTCAATTACATAATATCAATGAACGAATTTATCGAGGGTAAGTAATGCTATTAATAATTGATACTTCTGATAATACCAATTCATCAAATTAGCTCCGGCCTTGGGTTAAACACTGTTCTTCATAACGTGTCTGCCATGCATGGAACCATTGAGCTTAAATCAGAATTAAATGAAGGAGCCGAATTCACAGTTATTCTTCCTTTAGAAGTTATTACGAATGCAGATAAAAATGATTTGAAAGACAAGACAGATATTGATCCCACTTTACAGAGGCAACTTTCCATCCAAGCCAATTATTTGAAATTATTTGCTTCAACCGAAGAGTTATCTTCTGAAAAGAAGAATGCAAAAATTATAATAGCTGATGACAATGCCGTTAACAGAAAAGTCATTTTGAAATTGATTGAAAGCATTGGTTATGAAGCAGATTGTGTGAGTGATGGAAAACAATTACTAGACAACCTTGATATAAATAGACATCAATTAGTCATCACAGATATGAATATGCCTGTGTTAGATGGAAGAGAAGCCGCAAGAATAATTAAGGGACGATTCCCAAAGGAAAAGATAAAAATTGTGGCACTGACTGGTGACATTATGACGGATTCATCGTCTGAATTATTTGATCAAGTCATCATGAAACCATGTCACAAGGCAATTCTAAAGCTTTGCATTGAACAGTTTGTCTCTAATTAGTGAAAACCGTCATCACCCTAGCACTCCTATTACAACACATGAGACCTCTTTTTCATGGAACAGTAATAGAAAGGTTTTGTTCCAAAAAATTCAGTGATTTGTTTATTAATACAAATAATAAACAAATTACAAAGGAATGAATCAAAAGTGCTGTAAACTTTACTAAGGTGTGACAATCCACATGTATATAATTTAAAAAGTAAAGATAAGATTCATGGTATTCAAACAAGAATCTCATTGGAACATTAAAAAAAATGCCAAGAACAGTGAACAAGGAAGAAATTGCTGCCTTTGAAAAATTTCTATCCTCCATCGAGGATCCTCAGGAACGATATGCAGTCATTCAACAGTTACTTGCGAATCAAGTTCTTCCGATCATTGCTATTATGTAGAACAAAAGAGAAGAGTCGAATAAGCATTTTGCTAAAAAAGAATATCCTAAAGCCATTTCAATTTTGACTCAGTGCATTGATGAGTATTTAACTGCTTCCGATGAGAATGACAACCGAACGAGATTAAAAGAGTGGGACCAAACAAAAGTTCTCGAATATAAATTGCCTTTACTCACAACAAGGAAGAAAACAGCCTCGGATTGGCCACACACAAGAAAAGCATACAAGGAAATAAAGGAACAATTATCTAATGCACATTTAATATTTTCTAATCGATCAGTGAATTATTTAATGTCTGGACGCTACTTGGAAGCGAAACAAGATGCGTTGGATTGTATCGAGTGGAATCCTGATTGGCCAAAAGGATATTATCGACATGCACAAGCTGCCATGATGTTAGAAGAATATACAGAAGTCTGGAAAGTATTTCAAAAGGAATTGAACTAGTGGAGCAATTTAAATTTGAATTATTTGACTCTGATACTGAATACAACAATGAAATTAAACGTTTTAGTGCTCTCAAAAAGGAATTGAAAGAGAAAATGAAGAGTAATCCAAAAAAACAAGAACCAATAGATGTTATGACATACTTTACATCAAAATACAAGGACTTGGGAAGCGCACAATTCAAACCTGATTTTATATTTGCATGTATCACACTTGACCTTCCAGGTGTTTTGGAAGAATATCTTGGAAAAATCACAGACGATAATGAAAAAAGAATGTTGATAGACCAAAAAGAGCAGAAATACCATTTCACACCACTTCACTTGGCTGTATGCTTTAAACGCAAGAAGTGTTTGGAAATTTTGTTGAACCATGGAGCGAACCCCAATATAGTTGACCTTACAGATCTCACACCAATATCGTATGCAGGTAAGTATTGTTAAACGATTGAACTCTATATCTGTTCTTCAGTTGGACAAATTGGTAGTTTGTCAATGACAAAGTTATTATTAAGCAAAGGTGGAAATGTGAATTTCAAAAACAAGGACAAGGTTACTTATTTACATACAGCAGCAGCCGCTGACAATCTGAAAATATGTCAATATTTAATTGAAAGACATGGATCCTAAAAGCCAAACTGTACAGGGTGAGGATTGCATTAGTATGGCTTCTGACAATAAGGTTATTGAATATTTAAGAAAAAAACAAATTAGAGCGGACAAGAAGAACAAACTTTATCATCCTATTGTTGCAACTATTGTGGAAAATCAGATGCTCTCAAACGTTGTTCTGCATGTAGATCAGTATTCTATTGCAGTATCGATTGTCAAAAGAAGGATTGGCCAAATCACAAAACCACATGCTCTCCTGTTCTTCAAAGTGTTCGTGTTGAGTCATCTCCAATCGATACAGATAAACCACTGTATGGATTCAATGTCAGCAATGTGGTTGGCTCTCAGATTGGAGTGAAAGCAAAAATCAATGAATATTCAACTACTGAGCTAGCAAAACAGCCAGTGCTCAAAGCTAAGAATTTAGTTGGAAAGAGGATCATTGTGAAGATTCAAAGTGGTCCTTATGCTCATTTTGTTTACAACAGTGACAGGTAAGTGTTTTTTCGAATCTTCATATGAAAGGAACAATCAAAAAATCACATCAATCAAATACTTTTACAATAACCATCATGGATGAAAATGATTAACATTAACAGATCATATATTGGTTATATTAGATCTACTGAACCAAGATATGAACAACTTAACCAGAAAAATGAGAGTGAAGGTATCATGAGAAGGAAGGCCTACTTTTATGCCACGATCAATACGGATTCCTCCATGGATGTTGAGGTCGGAAAGCTTGCACCGATACAAAGTTGGTAATTCAAGTCATTTCTGAAATGATTATTAATTTATTTCTTTTATTGATGTGAAGACTCAGAGAAATCCATCACATTGACTCTCTTTAGCTTGATAGGATTGTTATTCTGCGAGTTCATAATCTCAAATAAATGTTTTGCCCTTTCTGAACATTGTGAAATGGGTGTCAACTCGGCATTATTCAAAATTGTGAAATCCAAATATCTTTTTTTTTCGAGTGGGTGAGTAGTCAGCAACATCTGTTGCATCATCTGACAGTACTCGCACATAATTTGAAATGTCATCTTTCTTCTTTGACAACACGTGTGCTTTTCTTTTTTCAAACATTTTAAACAATTCTCTAATCGTGTTCATCACATTTTGTGATGCAAGAGGTGAATTTTCATCAAATTGTGTGACGGCATGTTGAACAAGAGACAAAATCCTCTCGTCATCTCCCCATTTCATATCTTCCACAGATATTATTTTCTCTTGCACGCATAACCTTAGTAAATGTGCCAATGCATCATTTGAAAATAAATTATCCAAACCAAGAAAGAAATCCACCACTTCTTGTTTGTAAAGCTCCATAAAATATTCAGCTTGTTGAATATGAGAATCATCGAAAGTAATAATAGGAATGGTTTGCTGGTGATCAGTACATTCATTCAGAATCTTGAATTTTGAACAAGTGAATGAAACAACTTTCAATGCTTCAATAATTTTAAAAAATTCTTCGTCATTCTTTACCACATTTTCATGAAAGTGATAACAAAATTGATCCCTCAATGTGTAATCAATTCGATCTGCACACAATTGTGGAAATTCCATTTCCAATAATGTGTAATGATTCGTTTTTGTATCCATTAACTTTTCCATCACATGTTCCATTTTGAATTCTCTCAAAATGTCCATCAAGGACTCTTCGGGATTCATCATTTTCAACAATATGGAGTCAATGTGGAATGATGCATCATCTTTAGAGATTTCACTGACATAAAATTTACTATTTGGAGCATTGACAATTTCATGAATGATTCCTTCATGAAAATCATCTTTGTCATTCAACAACATGTAATCAATGACATGACTGAAGGCTGTGTGTGATATATCGTGTAATAAACCTGCTAATTGTTGCTCCAAATCGAGTGGTTTCAATTTTCTAATTAAAAGCATGACTCCAATCGAATGTTGAAGACGAGTGACATTCCAACTCGAAACATTCCACAACCAGGCAGCACCTGCTTGATGGATTTTGGCAAGTCTAGAAATGGCTTTGCATGTAAATAGTAAACGAAAGAGTAATTGAGAAAATTGAATATGCAATTGGGATTGAAGAGGATTTGATTGTTGTGGATGAGAAAGAAATCCAAAATGTCCATAAATTGGATCTTGTATTGAGAAGACAAGACCCTTTTCGTCATGGCAAACAACGGTTGCGTATTTATACGGGTTTTGGTCTTCGGAGTTGGCATGTCCAATAATGGTTTGTTGGAGTGGAATGGATGGACAACTAATGTTTTGCATTTTTTTGTGTTCAATAATTACAGTACTGAGGATTTTTAATCTCAGACCCACACAGGTTGGGTGAGTTGAGATTAAACGCCGTACCTCACACCCACCCACCCACTTTCTCATTGACAGAATGTACGATGATGAATAATAAATTTTTTGAGTGTGAAAAGGGTGTACGGCGTTTAATCTCAACTCACCCAACCTGTGTGGGTCTGAGATTAAAAATCCTCACTGTCTTGACCAATTTCACCACCAACACTGCCTGATTTGGTTTTACAATATTACAAGAGTTTATTTTAAGTAGTTTGGCATGTGAATTGTTTAAATGTAGAGACCTTCTGGAATGCCTTGTTGCTTTTTATACAGCACCTTTTCTTTGGCTTTGGTGAAGTCGTCTTGTGTCACTTGAAGTCTACGTTCTCTGAGAGCAAGTAAACCTGCTTCTGTGCACACAGCCTTAATGTCAGCACCAGAAAGTTCATCCTTTGATGAGATAAATTCATCCAAATTTACATCTGCAGCCTTGTTCATCTTACGTGTATGAATTTCAAAGATCTTTCTCTTTGTCTTAATGTCAGGGAATGGGAACTTTATCTTACGGTCAATTCTACCTGGTCTGATCAAGGCTGTATCCAAAGACTCAATTCTATTTGTAGCCATAATTACTTTGACATCTCCTCTTGAATCAAAACCATCCAATTGATTCAATAATTCAAGCATAGTTCTTTGAATCTCACGTTCACCTCCAGAAGTAGAGTCAAATCTCTTTGTACCGATAGCATCAATTTCGTCAATAAATACAATACTTGGTGCTAATTCTTCTGCAACTCTGAACAGTTCACGAACGAGTTTAGGACCCTCTCCAAGATACTTTTGAATCAACTCTGATCCAACCACACGCAAGAATGTAGCACTAGTGTGGTGAGCAACAGCTTTTGCAAGTAATGTCTTTCCTGTACCTGGTTCTCCATAAAGAATCACTCCCTTTGGTGGTTTAATACCAATATCCTCATAAAGTTCAGGGTGAGTCAATGGGAACTCGACAGCTTCCTTAATTTCTTGAATTTGCTCTTCCAAACCTCCGATTTGTGAATATGATTCAAGTGGAGCCTTATCGACTTTCATAACAGAGACCATTGGATCGGCTTCATCTTGAAGAATACCAACAACGGCAAGGTATCTATTGTGCATCAAGACACTGCATCCTGGTTCCAACTGATCCTTGTCTACAATCGAAAGGATTGAAACGTAAAATTCAGGGCCAACACTGCTCGATACAATGGCATGATTGTCGTCAATAATTTCTTCGAGAGTTCCGACAGCCATTGGAGATCCTCTCAATTCATCCACCATGTTACGTTCTTGTTCCATGTCCTTGGATTTTTCTTGTGCAGATAAAAGTTTGGCTTGATTGGTTACAAATTCCTTCTCCATTGTAAGATAATCTTGTATTCTTTCCAATCGCAATAATCTAAGTTTACATTTTGACAAAGGAGTAACTTCAGGTAATTTCTCTGCAATTTGTGGACCCTTTTTCCTCTTCTTTCTTCCAATACGGGTTGGTGTTGGCTGCTCAAACTTTTTCTTTTCCTTCTTTTTCTTCTTATCGTCCTTTTTCTTTTGACTACCTGCTCCTGGCAGTTGATTGAACGGATTTTGTCCTCCGCTTGGTACGTTACCCATGATGATGATGTATTTACTGATGATAAAAAAGTACTAGTGTAGGAGATGATGATCAAAATTGTTCCAATCAAGAAGAAGTTATGATGTGATGATAGCAAGAGAGGCACACTGCTATTTTTTTGATTCTGGAAATTAAAGTTTTTTTTAGAACGAAACCACAAGAAGAAAACGAAATAATTTACTCTCGTGTTGATGTTTACAGTTCAAAGGTCTTAAAAGAAGAGCCCAAGCCCATTCACAATCTCTGGACATTTCCTTGCTCCAATTTTGTATTCTTCCAATGTCTGTTTGGTCAAATTTCAAGATTGAATGGATAAGGCATTGAGGTTTGCAAAATGTTTGGAGAGAATATATTTGGGAAATTTAAATTATTATTGAATGTTATCATTTAATTAATAGGTCACAAAGTATTTAGCTGAACTACTTACCAATTTCCCATCTCCATTTGTATCCATTTCCATAAATATTTTGTCTACTAATTTTACAGGTGTATCTTATTTCAACAATTCATGAGTTATTTCATTCATTTAGAAATGACACTTACCAAAATCTCCTTGGAGTGTAACCAAGTCTCCCAACATTTGATAGAGAGCACTGACAATTCTTGTCATTTCACTTTTTAAAATGTATCCATCATGATTTAAATCATAGAGCTAAACAAGTGATGGTTATGACACAAATTTTGCATTTGCATGACAAACCTTGAATGCAAACTCTAACTTTTCATCTGCTGTTCCTCTATTTTGAATGAAAATCAATGATTATTATGAATTAAAGAAGAACGCTCTTCACATACTATATATGTGCATACCTTGTCATCACACTCATTGCATAGACAAATTCGTCAAATGAAATTTTTGAATCTCGATCTCTGTCAAACGCATTGAATACAAGTGATGTTATAAATTGATCTTTAATTCCCATCAATTCCGTTAATTGACTAAAATCCTATTGTTAATAAAATCAATGATATCGTCGTCACAACATCAGAATGACGAGTTCAACGTAATGTGATCACAACAAAAACAACTGGTTTATATATATAACCGAAAATGCATACCTCTTTCGGAATAAACCCACTCGGAACCTCTGTATAAAATTGTGAATGTAATTGTTTGATTTCCTTTTTATCGTAGTGTGTCTCTTTTGCTAATTTATCAAGCACGTTACTCTCAAGTGAGCGCTGAGAGGAAGGATGGCCTTGTCCCATTTTTTATTTCATATCATATGATGACCTATTGAAACTTTCCAAAAAGGAATGTTTGATTGAACCTAAAAGATCTCAATCATGAGAAGATGGGAGCTTTGAAGATCATTATGACATTACGACATTTATATTTACATATTAATTCTTTACACTACTTCACAGCAATCCTTCGTGTGTGTGCATGTTTGGATTCAGAAAAAACGGTAAATACGTTTGCTTATGCAATACGAAGACATTGTCTTCTTCTTTCTCTTCTTGCCTTACGAGCAGCTCTCTTGGCACGACGAGCAGCACGTCTCTTCTCTCTTTCAATCTTCTTTTGAGCTCTCTTTGCCTTCAAAGCAGCCTTGCGAGCAGCTCTCTTTGCACGTCTAGCATCTCTTCTTGCTCTTCGAGAACCAGTTTTCTTGAACTTCAATGCAGCACGTCTTGCCTTACGAGCAGCCTTCAATGCAGCACGTCTAGCTCTTCTTGCAGCACGTCTAGCAGCACGTTTGGCCTTCTTCCATGCAGTCTTTCTTGCAGCCCTTTGAGCAGCACGTTTGGCCTTTCTTGCCAAAGCTCTTTCTTTTCTTGCGAGTCTTCGAGCACGTCGTTGAGCTTGTTTGGCCAACTTCTTGGCTCTTCTAGCAGCACGAATGGCCTTTCGAGTGGCCTTTCTCTTGGCAATACGAGCCAAACGACGGGCCTTTCTTGCCAACTTTCTGGCCTTGCGAGCAGCCTTCTTCAAGATACGTAAAGCTCTTCTCTTCATTCTCAGAGTGAGTTCAACGAGTTTCTTCTGAGCCTTCTTGACTTCTTGTTCAGCATCTTCTGCTTTCTGATTGTTCTTGGCAATACATTTCTTCTTCTTGATTTCAGAGGAGATTCTCACTTCCTTTGCAATCTTTTCTAATTTGGAAATTTCAGTTTCCTTCTTTCTAATCACTTTCGAGATTTGCTTATCCAACTTGCTCTTCAACTTTCTCAAGTACTTCTTATTACCCTTCTTTTCAAGCTTTTTAATCTTTTTAATATTCTTGGCAATGGTCTTTCCAATCTTCTTTCCGGATTGAATGGTATCCAAGATACAATCTCTGAAAGCATTTGGATTCTTCTTCTTGCTCAAACCAGCCTTTCTACAGACCTTCTTAGCCCACTTCTTTCTTCTAGCAGTGATCTTCTTAGCATCAGTGAAACGAATAATCTTTCTAGCCTTATGATTATGAAGAATTCCTCTTGCAGCCAAATTGCTGTGGTTTTGAGTCAAACACAATCCTTGAGAGACTTCAACATCGGATGGCATATCGACCACGAGGGAGATGTATCCAACAGATCCGAGTTGTTGCTTCCATTGTGAATTTCTATACCAACCCATGGTCAAACGAGCTCCATTCTTGGCAGTTGCAATCACAGAAGATGGTCCAACTCTTTCCACTGTACCAGAACCCAATTTGAACTGTTGTCCAACCTTAATTTCAGTCTTTTCTCCATCAACATAAAACACATCTTGTTCCACATCGTACTCAAAGGTATGATCATTTCCAAGATCAACTGCAGCAGCAACATTCACAGATGCTCCAGGACCCCATCTTCCAGTACGAGTATGAACAGTGAATTGACCATCACCAGTCTTGATAAAGACATAATCTCCAAGACCTTGGAAATCGTATTGAAGACCATTGAGAGTTGTGAAGTGAGGATCACCCAATGATTGGCATCTCTTAATGGTTGGAGTTGCACGAACCACACGACGGCGACGACCTTCTACAGAAGCAGCAAATACAGAGACCAATGCAAGGAGTAAAACACTTGCAAAAGCCAACCTAGAATACAACATCCTTCGAGTTGAAGAAGAAAAATACATTTGCATTCGTATTTGTTTTTTTTTCTTGTTATTGAGTGAGATCCCTACGAAAGTTCAATTTATATCCTTTTTGACAGGCGGGGTCTATTTGAAATGTTTTGACAGAGGGTAATACAATTTAAAAACAACAGAATGTATGACAGAGAGCTCACAAGGTTGTATGCGCATTGACGAGTAATGAGTGAGATGGGTTGACATCCTCTACAGCCCGGTGAGAGATATGTCGATGTTGTCAGGCAACCAACCATTCTCTGTGACGTTGATGAACTCATCTGTCACGACGAAAATAAACGATAAGACTTTGAAATAAGGTGAGGTAGTTCGTGTTGAACAATGCATTCATTGTTTTTGAAACTAGTTGTTGATGTCGTTTAACCACTGTTTCATCATGCAAATGAATTACTTGAATTCTGTTGTTGATGTCGTATTGTTGTTATTGTTGATCCAAATCATGTGTTTTTTCGTATTTGTTTCATTTTTGTCCACGAAGGATGCCCTACTTCAGTCTATGTGTTTTTTAATCATTCGACCAGAACATTGTGATGTTTATTTTGAAGTGGAATGATTTTGAATGACATTTGATCGATTGGAATATGAGAGCTCTACGATCGTACTCTTTGATAATATTTGTCCATAATAATAACAACAAATGCTTCATTTGGTCATCATACAAACTTTACTTCGTGATACAAAATAATCATGTCAATGATCCATCTGGGAGGAATCAAAAACAACATGTCGCTCTCAACATCCCAATACTTGTTCAAATTCAAACAAGTATGTTTTTTCATAATGATGATTGTTCCTTGTTCCATTTTCCTCACGTGAGGAATTGATGCATAATTTCAATGGAATTCACAGGAAGTCCAGCAAAGCTCTTCTTGCCATTCTGCTTCTTCTTTTCCAATCGGCGACAGTTAAATTCCAATCGGAACCATTCCTTTTGTGGTGAGAGAGTTTGAATGATGACCACATACTTTCCCTTACTTTTCTTGTTGAAAGTCTCTTTGGCTCTCACTTGGAAGGAATTGGAGTTCACCTGATTCCAAAGTTCCAACATGCTCATCATTGACAATGTATTTGAGAGCGATGTTTGATCTGGAATGATCTTTGCTTTCGAGTTTAATACTAATCTTGGTATTCATGTTTCGTTTAGGAGATTGAATGCTTAACATGTACTTGGATTGTTTGGCTCCAAATTCAACGAAAATACCTTGATTATGCATGGTTTCGAGTTGTTCTTCTTCTTCTGAGTTCACACCATGGATTTCAATAATCTCTGTTCTCACAGGTGACATGTGATCCTGGTAAGCACTCACTAAGGAAGAAGAGGTATGAGTCAATAACGATTGGGATGCGGTTTGGTGAGTGAGAGGACTGTTGTGAAGAACGCTAGTCCTCTCTCTCTCGCACAAGGTTGTGAACAAGGTGTTGTTGTTGTTTTTGGTTTCGTCTTCTTGGTGGTGTGGAATGAAAGAAGACGACGACGACAGGTTGTTGGCTTCTTCAAAACTGGTCCATGTTGAAGAAGAAAGAGGTTCAAAGGATAGAAGACGACCCAACGCATGATAGAGCTCTTGGTAATCTAAACCAAGGTTGGTCATGGAAGATTGGTCAGGACAGTGACAAACGTTAACAACCAGGGAAGTTGAAGGTTCATAGTCCATCTCGTGATTGGAAAGTAAGTGAATGAATTCATCAATTCCCTGTTGATAAACGTCTTCCTTCTGAGGGATTTTAGAGCCTTCGTCAAGATAGAGAGAGGAACAGTTAGAAGACGAAGAGTCTAAATCCAACCAGTAAGAGAGGTCGTCTGGATCGTCTTCACTGCTCATGGTTGTTGAGTTGTTTTTTTGTTTGTTCTGTCGATGATAAGGTGAAAATCAAAGCGGTTTGAAACTATTAATAAGGAAAGTTGATTCACGTTCCAAGACGATTGGATGAGAAAACACTTTACAACCATATTTTCTAGGTTTTCATAGAAATTTCTTGTTTACGTTGAAAGTCACTGCAAGAGATGACAGAAGCAACTCGGAGTCCATTTTGAAGCATCTGATGCTGAGATCATTTAATTGTTCAACACATTTCAAATTCTGATCTAATCTTGAAATTAACAATGGCTTGATAGATGGAACCTCTCTGAATTTAATATACAACATACTATTAAGCCTTATTATTTCTTTACAAATTATGTGTCATCAGTTCAACACCATTTCCATAAATTTAAAAATGAAAAAAATATCACACCATCAATTATTACGACAGTTGGGAATTGATTCAAGAAGAGTGTTGCTGCTTCCATTCAATACCAAGAATTACTTGATCGAGTCAAATTGTACTGAAAGTAATCGGAATTTTCAACTCATGCAATACAGAACCTCTCAAAGCAGTAAGAATGATATTTCAAAGTATGGAGGTATGAATAACAAGGATTGGGATCAATTGTGGAGAGATCAATCCACTCCTTGGGACACAAAACAGCCATCACCAATTTTAAGACATTTGGTAGAAACTATTTACAAAGATCGAACAGATATTAAACATGCTCTAGTTCCAGGTAGGGTTGATCTCAAAAATTAATTATATATATATATTTGAAAAAATCTAATTTGATGATTAGGATGTGGAAATGGCTATGATGCCGATACTCTGTCAGCTTTAAAATCAGTTGAGACAGTTATTGGACTCGATATTTCAGAAACAGCTATTGCATCTGCAAATACAGTAAGTGTCACGACAGTTCAAAAGAATTTAAGAGAGTATGAATCTACGACTGTTTTTTCAAATAGAAAAAATCCCAATTTACTTATGGTCATCCAGACAAGGTCCAATTTATTTGCCAAGACTTTTTTGCGCTTGACAAAAAGTTTGACATTATTTTCGATTGTAAGTTACGATCTATCACTTATATCATTGCTTGAATAATAACATTCAATAATAATACTAATAGACACCTTCCTTTGTGCTCTTCCGATTTCGTTGAGAGAAGCGTGGGCACAACAAATGAAAAAATTGTTAAATGACAAAGATAATGCAAATGCAGAGCTTGTTACCTTAATTTTCCCTCTTTCTAAAAGAACAAACACTGGAGATCTTGATACAGACATTACAAAAGGTCCACCATATATATTAAGTTATCCAGTAGTAGAAAAGTTGCTTGTAGACGCAGGCTTTGAAAATATTGAACATTACAACGTACCAAGTCAATTCAGCCATCCAGCAAGAGCTAACAATGAAATTATTGCCAGATGGAAAGTGAAGAAAGTTTCCAAGCTATAATCACGTGACAGATGCTTTGATCTTTCGTTTGGTTGATATTTAATGTTCAATTAAATTGTGAAGTTGGTGAATATTTAAACATAAAAATTTGAAGTTTTATCAAAAAAAATGAAGCCTTCATCCCAATCCTCCCGAAGCAACAAAAACGCTCTGAAAAGGGCTGGAATGGTCGGAGTTTCATTTGAACATAACGAGGAGGAGGAATCAATATTAAATCAACGGAATGAGAGATTCAGTAGGAATCAAATGGAAGATGATGATTTATTTCAAGCGCAAGAACGATTTTTTAAACAACAATCCGAACCAGCTGCAAGTGTAACTAAAAAGTCAAAATTTGCTTTGGAGAGAGAGAAAAAGAAGAAAGAAGAAGCAAATACATCATCGGATGTGCCCAAAAGTGGGCTTAGCATTTTCAATAATCTTAATATTGTCGAACGAGATGTAAAGACGAAAAGTGTGGTGCCTCCATCACTTCCGACACAGCCACAAGCATTTCCCACTCTCAAACAGCCTTCACTAACCTTCTTGGGAAGGAAAAGAACACAGCCAGAGAAGCAGATTGTGCAACAGACACATAATGATGCAATGAATATCTCTGATGATGACAAAGTATTAACACAGCAAGATGTTAAACCTACTGAGGGATTATCGGAGGCAGATGCAATTGACCAAGAAAGTGACAGAATGATTTCGAAAATGACCAAACAAGAAATTGAAGAAGCAAAAGCTCAATTAATGAAACAATTCGACCCCTCCATTATCAACATGCTAAAAAATAGAGGTGCGGAAAAACAACAGAAAAAACAAAACTTATCCAAGCATGCCCCACCACACACTGCAGCCATAACCTCTCAACCTCGAAAAGATGCAAGTCTAGATGAGAGAAAAGAAATTGCAGAGAAAGATATTAGCGAAATTATTGAAAAAATTAAAGAGAGTTTAAATCCAAAGGAACTCAAAAACATCAAAGAAGAAGAGGAGAAACTAAAGTGGATCGTTGGCGGAGAAGAAATTCAAGAAAGTGAAGAGGAGAAAAATGATAAAAGCAAATTCAAGCCATTGCGCTTCGACTTGGAAGGAAACATTGTCGATCAGTCCAAAGAATATCCGACCCACTCTGGGCTCTTCCATCACGGAAGAGATCAAAATATGGCAGGATACACTATTCTTGAGATATTCCAGCTAATTAGAAGCAGTGTAATCACGCAAAGAATTATCAACATTAAGCTTCTTAACCAAATCATACTTAAAACTTCCAAAAGTGAGAAATCTGAACTACTCATCTATTTGGAAGAAAAATATGAATTGTTCAAAACGATTTTCTGGTTTGGCTACGCAGATGCCCTTAACGCTAGCGCAACAGTTTTACACAAAAATTTGAACCTTATAAGAGCAACATCTGAGCTCCTGCGAACTATCCTTTCCTGCTGCTTCCAGATGCAGCAAGATGAGTTTGATGTCATAGAACAAAATAGTTTTAATTACTTTTTATATGACGTAAACAACATGGTTTCAGAAAAGATAGACTTTGTTCGGAAGTATGAGAAAGATGTCACTCCGTGTCTCATTTCTAACATGGTCACAATTTTAGAATGTGAAGATGATCCCGATTTGCGAAGCCATGTTCTTGAGTCATTAATAATCCTCTCAAGATATTCGTTATCAATTGCAACAAAAATTTCCAACGAAATGACAAAAAAGAAGGCATTTAAACAGCTCACAAGTTTAAACCTTTTTACTGACACCACCGAAGTAACACAATTTGCTTTACTCATTTCCAACTTGAGTAGACATGGCAAGAATATTTGTGAACGCTTGATTAAGAACACAGAAGTTATTGAAATTGCAAAAAAAATTATCACCATTTGCTCTTCATCATCTAAAACGCTATCAGAATATCAAATGATAGCATGCAAAGAGCTTCTCTCAGTAGTGACATCCTGCACAAGCTACAAGATGCTAGACATCATGCATTTATTCTGTGAGGAGATGTTTCCTAACTTGGTCACTCTCATTCAACTTCCTTTTGCTAAATCATTACAAAAGTCTAAAGATGCAACAGAGTTGTCTCGATCATGCTTAAACTTGCTTCAAGTATATATGACATCGAAATTGTCACTTTCCTTTCCTTCTTTTGAAGATAAGGATGAGGTAGATGAAAACTCGATAGGACATTTAGAAAATTTTGCATTATCAGATTGTCCTCTATTAGCCATCAAGGCCCTTAATATTGAAAAAGAATCCCTTTGCATTCGGTTCCTGTATTTCATTTGCACTTTTTACGATAATTTTTACTGCAATCCAAATAGTGATTTCCATCGTTTTATTGCGAAAGAAGAAATTGACAAGACATCTCAGTTGCTGATGGTAATGAAACGAGTAGAAAATAGAAGTTGGTATACTGAGCTCTACAACTGGGGACAGAGATCAATCGACCAACTTAAGAATTTGAATGGCTCCAAGGAGCACTTTGCAATAGTTACTAATTTATTATCCAATATTTCATCAATTGTGACCCTATGCTACTTTTGTGCCAAGTCGTTCAAGCACATGTTCACGATTTTGTTTGACGAACTGCATTTTGAACACTTATTATCACGACTATACGAAGAAGTTTTCCAAAAGTATTTATTTAATAAGGATCTCTTTTCATTTGCTTCAGAATCGTCAAATCCGTTACAAACCAAGTTTTACGTTCTCAGAGAAAGATTTTTCAACATGACATATTATTTGCTGAAGCTCTACTCTTACGAAAAGACAAAACTTAGTTCCTTATTTACACAAGATCAAATCTGCAATTTAGGTCTTTTTTCTGCTGCTTTATTAGATCCATTTAACATTAGAGGAGATAGAAGTATTTTCTTCTTTATTTTACAAACCTATGTACTTCAATTCAACCCAACCTTCTTAAATTATTTAGATAAGGAAGCTTTTGACATCTCTACAGGCAAAGAGGCCAATGATATCATTGTTGAGAGTAACAACTTACAAGTTGGCACCCCTTCTATACCAAAAGAAAACATTTCAGTAACACCTACCAACTGGATTTATAGTGCCATTGAACATTATTACATCAACAGGTTAGACGAAACAAAGAACATTCCATTAATTATGGACAATCTCAAATTTATCACTATCTTGAGCTATGGCACAAATTACAGAAGTTTATTGAACGAGTTGAATCAAGGCATTAACACGAGCACACTGTTGTCAGCACAAGGAAAATTTATTGACATATTTTTCACAAAGGTTATTCAATTCGCTAACATGATGAAAGTATTTCTTCTAGATTCAAGCATCTTCTTTGTGGAGAGCATTCAAAATGTGCTACAAACTTGGATTGATATTTATTACTATGAACAATATTCAACTCAGATCAACCAATCACGTAAGGTGGCACAAATCCCAAGCAATCCATTTCATGGCTTTGCAAACATGGCCTCAATGGAGGATATGTTTTTCCAAATGTTTAAAGATTTTGTTGACCATCAGGTTTCTGCTTCCTTCAACCAACTTACATTTTCACAATATGTGTTAAGCTTTTTCATACATACCAATATTTGGGGTTCAAAGTATAGAATTCACATTTGCAATGAAATGAGTGCAAAACAAATTAATTTCCTCAGAGCTGATGAACAATGGCTTGAGAGATTGGAAGTGTTCCCAAGTGAGAGTGATGTGGATTTAATAATTTTGTATTTGAAGAAGTTTATTTCGCCACTCACTTTGGAAGAAATCAATTCTTCGTTTATGTATCGATACATGATACATCATATTGTGAATTCGATTCCTTCTCTATCTGTTGTTGAGTGGAAGATAGAGAATAGAGAAGTGTTGTCCTCACTAATGGAAGCTATTTCTAATGAGCAGGTCAAGGATTTCATTCTTACCAAAATTGCTCGATGCAATGGTGTTAACTTGCAAGAATTGCTGAGAGAATTTAAAACAAGAAAGTACATGCATTAGTGTGAATTTTTAAGGTTATGAGATTGCAGAATGCTTGACAGCCATGAATGAAGAACGTGTACAAAGTTCGGTCAATGCACTGTTTGGCACTCTTGTGACAGATATGATACAACTGTTTTATACATTGATTCTGTTTGTTGTGTGTGATGATTACTCGAGTACTATGTTAATATCTTCTGGTTTTTGTCGATTTGAGGTACCAAATACTTCCGTGTAGAGGAATAAATCCTGACCAATAATGCTAAACACTGTTTCTTGCACTTGATTCTTTTCTTCAGAAGCTTCTCTATAATCTGTGGATATGACTTGTGCTTCTCTCTCTGCATCGTGTAACTCATTGAGAGAATAAGTTTTCTGATATTTCAATTGTTCAATTTCTTGCTGCAGTCGTCGAACCTCTTCCTCTTTTCTTGCAATATCGTTTGTCATGGCTTGAACCTCGTTCTGAATTTTGTTCGCCTTTTCTCGTTTCTTTTTCATTTGTTCTTTGAGTTCTGGAATTTCTCTCATGAGACTTTGGAAATTCGAAGCCACCCCATAGAATTGTTCTGGATCCATTCCAATTTTAGCACCAATATTCTTCTTACAAGAATGCATGTATGAAAGAATCTTCTTTGAGAAGTGATGATCACAACTCTCTAAATTAAGTTCCAAAAAGAGTTCTCGACCCTTCAATTGGAATGCAATTTGTATGATGTTTGGAACAGCATTGTCACTCTCTTGTTGCTCTTCTGTTGGTTGCATGTATTCAACCTTCAAAATTTTGATAAATACAAAGAATACCATGACAAGATTCTCTCTTGTAATGATCTTTGCAAATTGTTGAAGAGAGACAAGTTGTGAAGTATTTTCCCCTTGTGGAGTTTCTCCAAGTGATACGATCAGCATATCTGGAAATAGATAAGCTGTGGATGGCCTGTTAATGGTGAGATACTTGTCAAAATCAGCGTCATGTTCCTTGTAAGTGAGTGTTATTTTGAGAGTGTCTGTTTTTGATATTAACTTTCTGTGAGGTAAGAACACTTGTTTTTGTTCGATATCTGTAATTTTAAGTTGAAGTTTTGCCAATGAATTTTGATTTTCATTTTCTCGTTTTCTTTCATTGACCCAATCTGCAATATCTAAAATGGCTTGATAACCTTTCTGTAAATCTTCATAATCCACATGATCCTCAGGCGTTAATTTGATAACATCAGCCAGTAAGAGTCCTAATTTTTTTCATATCGGAGGTGTTTGATGAATGGATTTTTCAAGTGTAAATTGTCACAACTATATGAATACTTACTGTAACGAGGAATACGCTGAACAGGTTGAATTAAATAAGCTGCAAGTGGTAAATTCTTGCATTTGGGATTGTTTTGTTGCTTTTCCATAAATGCAGCAAATTTCTTCTTCTTTTCCATCAGCACATCATGGGTGGTTGTTGCCAACTCATGATTATTGATATAATCTGTGTATAATTTAAACCATACTGCCATTTCTTTGAAAACAATTCCAAATTTGACACAAGAAGTCTTTCCTTGTTGATGGTCGTTCACTTGTTCATTTAACTTTTGCAATAACACTTGATTACATTGCAAAATTTGATTAATATTGAGGAATAGAATATCTAATTCGTCTTCTGTGACACCATACTTTTTAGGATTTGCTTTCATTGGTTTCAGGAATTCATCAACACAAATGTGAATATTTTGAACGTAATCTCTTTCCGTGCTCACAATTTCCAGTAATTTTTGTTTTCTAATTCTTGCATTCTTCAGAGATTCATGTTTTTGGAGATAATTTCTCATTGCTTGTAGTTTTCGATAAGATCTCAATTTTTCACTTAAAATCTTGACATAATCTCGTTGAACTTGTGAAGGAATGGATGGCATTGGTTTCACAATGGGCGGAGATGTCACAATCAAATAGTCATTCTCCTCAGATGAGGTAATTGTACTAGAAGTTGTCGCCGATGATACTGTTCCAGTGGATGTCGAGTTATTTGGAAGATGCATTGGTGGTTGTCCTGGTTGTAGCTTCAATTGTGAATGCATCTTTTGGAATAGTTCTGATTTCATATTTACAGGAAGTGTCTTTCTCTTATCTGACACTTCTGGATTTTCAAGATCTTTTGAACTCAATGAACTATTACTTTTCACAATGATTGACGCCTCTGAAGAAGTGTGAGAATGAAGAGCAGGAGAAGGTATGTCACCATGTGGTTGAGAAGAATCAACCTTATTGGTCGATTTTGTATAACTGTCAACAGGAATATTTGGAAGAGCATCTTCATCATCTGCATCTTCATTGGTTGGTGGAGTTGGTGATGAATGTGTTGGTTGTTTGTTAAATTTAAGCGCCTTTGAGAGTCCTCGTCCAATCTTGATTGAGAATTTCTTCTTTTCATCTTGAGGACTCTTTCCATCTTGATCGGATGGATTTTCTAATGATGATGCTGTTGACATGTTATAAGACTCGTCTACTTGACGAGAAGGTTGAGTCTTGGTTGCAATTGGTAATATTGGAACAGCTCCATATAAAAATGTTGAAGTTGGACTTGTTGAAAGCATGGCATGATTACTCATTGGAGGTGTTGATCCAAATGATGTTTGTGACACTGAGTGAATTCCAGTATTTGTTGTTGTTGAGGAAGCTGGAGTTGTAGAACTTGTAGAGACATTCGATTGTTCTCCATGTTTGTTTTGATATCCTTTTGGTTTTGGAGGTCTAATGCTTACGTGAGGTGTTGTGACAGCCGAAGAGTTATTATTATTTTGTGGAGTGGATGACTTTTCATTCGATGAGGTCACAGAAGGAGTGGATGATTTTTCATTCTTTTCTCTTGGTGTCATTCCAGAAGTACTAACTGAAGTAGTAGTAGTAGCAGTGTTGGCGGTATAATTCAATTGAGTTTGAGGCATTCGTTTTTTCAGTTCTGCCGTGGTTGAATTCACTGGTTGTGGTGGTGTGGAAATGGTATGATTAATCGTAGTAGTAGCATTAGTAGTAGTATTAGTCTTACTAACATTGATGGTAGGTGTGTTTGGAGTGAGACTGGAATTGCCAACTGTGGAACCAGCAACATTGGTTAATGATAATTTCTGTTCTTGTAACAACTTGATTCGCTCTTTCACACTTGTGAAATTTCCCAATTTGTTGTCAACACTTTCTGGATAATCATCTCCTGGAGGTGTGACAGATCCACCAGTGTTATTTTGTGTAGATGCACTTATCGATGCAGCAGACTTGGTTGTTTTTCCTTGATGAGGATTTCCACTATTGGATGGATTTCCAACTGTGAAAATATTTGGAGAGTTTCTTGGTGAGCTTGATCCTCCTTGTTGTTGATTCTTTTTTGTTTTTCTAATGGATATCGAAGAATCAACCAGTGGTTCTGTTTTTCTATTTTGAAATTGCTCGACATTGATTGTAAAACTACTACTACTAGGATTGTTCACACTATTCACATTGCCAACAAATTGTTGTTGTGACTGTTCAATGTTGTGAAGAGATTTGACATTGGTACTCGACGACGATGTGCTCAACACACTGTTGTTGTTATTTGGTTGTTCCGATGGTTGGATATTCTTTCTCGTCAAATTGGGTGATCGTTGTTGTGAGTTTGGTGGTTTCATTTGTGGCTTTACAATAAGTTGAATATAACCAGTTGGAACATATCCTAATTGTGAGGTTTGTGGATTTTTACAAAGTGACCAATCATCTTCGTATTTGATCACATAAATGATTTGATGTTCTGTTATTGTTGGTTGTGTGAAAAAATTCAAAAGTGATTTGATTATAATGAGTGATAATGATGAATGTTCGGTTTTGTTGTTGTTATTGTTGTTGTAACATAATACAGTCCCATGAATTGTTGTTGGTGTTTTGCGATGTGTATATTAAATTAAATAATTTTTCATGAGACGTCAGCATATTGACACATCATCATCAAAAACAATTTTGTGGAAAACGACAACAATCGATTTTTTGAATGGACCATCGTTGATCGTCATATTATTTGTGTGTTCAGCATCATCCAAATTGATCATTTGAATTGTTGAAAAGTCACAACAAGGGACAACATTCCAAACATTCCAAATTCATCATCAAGAACAATCGTATTCAAATATATAAATACATGATTAGATAGATAATAATAAATGAATCACCGAATTGAATTCACAACACTCGAGTGTATTGGATCATCAATACATACCTCGTATGGTCATTTCATTCGAAGATGTTGCATCGTAATCATATAACACGAGTGCTTGTTGTTGTTGTTGTTGTTGGAACGATCGAGGAGAATCTGAAGAAGAAGACGACGATGAAATGGTTGTTGTTGTTACTCGACTCGTCCCTCCATTGCTCATGGCGAATTGTTGTTGTTGCTGATCAACGAGTTGCGTCATTTTTTGTGAGAGATGTTGAAAGAAGGGAAGAATTAATGACAGTTGACAGAGAAAAGGAAAATTCGTTGCCGAGTTTCTTGCAAGAATCCATGAGACATTAAGGTGTTTGTTAGAGTGGTAAATCGGTTCATACTTACTCTATATAATGAGAATATTCACTCTTGGAAACTCATTCACACAGCAAGTCAAATTATTTCACACACAAAGTTTATTTTCCCTTTATCTTCATTCTCATTCGAGGAGTTGTTTCTCAATTCTTCAACTGTATGAGTCCACTCTCATTTGTTTTCAAATTTGATCACTGACTTGTCAAAGGACCATCCGTCACACACAATTTTTTACTACTCACACCAATGATTTGGAACAGACAACTCATCTTGGTGCATCCTATTAATCTGAGTCATTATCATTATCATCCTCTTGATCACTATAATTCTGTTCATTACCACCATTGTTAAGAACTTTTTGAAACACTTCAGAATACTTTTCTATTTGTTTGTACACTAAAAAGTTATCAATGGCTCTCTTCTCTGCATTCACTCCAAACATCAGACGTTGTTTTTCATCTAAAAGAACTTCTGCCAACACTTGTGCAATTTCTAAAGAATCTTGCACATTGACGAGACGACCATCGATTCGATCTCGAATTTGTAATCGAATTCCTACTGCTTGTCTGGATCCAATCACTTCATGTCCATTTCAATGATCACTTAACACTTCATGTTAATTTTCAACCTACCTGGAATACGTTTAAACATGGCCTCTGTGCATGTCAATCCAAATCCCTCTCTTAAACTATTTTGAAATACCACAAGTGAACATCTTTGGAGAGCATTCACAATGAGAGCGTTTTGTGTCACATTATTCATTGGAAGAGAAAGAATGGCAATGGTGTCCTGAAGATCAGGTTCAAGATCTGCAAAATAAACTGTCAACTCTTCAAATACTTGTAATCCTTCTGGGTCATCTTGAATGGCTTCTGGATTTGGTCCAGCTAACACAAGTTTCACATTTCTCAACAAGTTTTTTCCTTCCTCAGAAGCACCAACTGAATACTTGTGAATATTTTTCTTCATCTCCACCCATCCCTTAATGAGTGGAATCCATCCTTTCAATCGATCCCATCGACTGATTTGAGTGACAATGGGGCTGAATGGTATTCCTACCGACATTGGATCTTTAAATAAACACTTTACTTGGTGTTCAAATGGAACCTTCCATTCGAAACGATCATCTCCTTTGGTCAATCCACTTTGGATGAGAATGTTTAAAATTTCACCGGTGGAGAGTTCTTGATTTTTAGGATTGAACGGAGACAGACTGAGATGTATCATCGAAAGGTTGTGAAAAATCATTCACAAAATTTTTAACATCACTCTCGAGCTTTCCCACTTACCTTGGATACATGATTGTACATTTGACATTTTTAACAAAACTAGGAACATATTCAGGTGAAGTGAATATACAATGATCCACCTGACTAATATACGGCTTCAAAAATGTCCAAGCGCAGATCGTTTGGAAATTGTGTTCGTCAAGTCCAATGTGACACCGAAAAATAATCTTAACTCCACTTCCAAACTTTTCTCGAATTGGAATGACCATTCCTAATGGTTGAGGATCATGCAACACTGTTGGAGACATCGTACGAAGGTGTTGGTTTACAAAAATGTTGATGTGCTTGTTCATGGATGACCTTCATAGGACCACACTTACCAATAATATCTCCGTTGGAAATTTCTTTTTGAAAAACTTCACTTTCGGCATTCTCTCTCCCAACACTTTCGTATACTTCCCTATCTTGATCTGAAAAATCAACATCGGGTCCAGTTCCATGGATATAGTTGTGAATTTTCTTTGTGAGAACAAAAAATCGTTCATCCTCAGTATTCAGGGTCATCCATGAGGCCTTAATGTGTTAAAGTTGCAATTTGATGCTTAATTCTTCATTAAGATCACATACATTGAAGCCAGTTTGGTTCATCGTTCTTGTGACTCTTGACAACATTTCTGCCACTCCACCACCAACTGCTGTTGAGTTAATATGAAATATTTTCCTGTCGGAAAATGGTTTAACATTTCTCTTCATTCTCTCTGTTTCGAGCAAACAAGTGTCAATCGAGAATACTCAAAACTAGATATGTGACAAATTTGCTTACCAATGTGATGATGAAACGAAGCATAACATGCTTGCTTTTCCAATGGCATTGGGTCATCTATTCTCATTAAGAGCCGTCGTCAGAAATCTATGCTTGAAGAATGACTTACCTTTCACATTACCTTGTCGTAATACAACTCGCAAAGACATTTTCTTATCAATGATTCTTCGATTACATTCCATGGACAACAAAGCAAAAATCATCCAAAATAAGAAATTCAACAAAAAAAGATAAGTATGGAAAATGTACAAAATTATTGGGGAGCTTTAGTTTAGGTTTGGAAAGAGATTTGATAATTAAGGTATGAAGAGGGAGGAATCATAAGTTACCACTTCTTTTGGGTTTGGCTGGTATTATTGTTAGGATTAGTGGTCGTGTTTCCTGCAGAAGGATAATGAGTTGGATACATCTGATTTGGGAAATATTGAGGGTATTGAGATTGATATCCAGGGAGATATGGGTATGGGTTGGCCTTTTGCTCATTGTGTTGTGGAGATTCTGACTTTTGCTTGGCATCAACATTATGTTGTGGATACATCACAAAGTATGGATGTTGCATTTGATAATGATAAGCATCTTGGTGAGTTTGTTCATTCTCCTCATTACCAGTATTGGTTTGGTGTTGGTTATACATTCCATATCCTTCTTGTTGTTGATAGAATCCTTGGTTAAAGTTCTTGTTTGCATTCACTCCTTGACCAGCAGTTGGTTGATAGTATTGGTAAATATATGGGTAGTATTGAGGGTGATATGGATATTGGCTTGGGAAATATGGAATAAATGTTTTAGGATCTGTCCAATATTGACCATTTTGCATTTGCTGTCCAGCTTGAGGGTTTGGTTGATTAACATTAGATTGTTGGTGAGGTTTTGGTTGAGAAGTTGATCCCAAATCTAATGAACCAAATTGAAGAGAAATTCCTGGTTGTGTTGTGAAAAGATGGGATGGCATTTGAATTGGTTCCTCTTGCTTTGGTTGTGAAAGTTGACGTTGTTCAAAGTTGGTTTGGAAGTTTTGAGATGTTTGAACAGGTTGTTGAGTATGAGTTTGTGGTTGAGAAGGTTGAATATGAGTTTGTGGTTGATGATGGTGTTGTTGTGGTTGTTGTGGTTGTTGTGATTGTTGTTGTTGTGGTTGATGATGTTGAACTTGAGGTTGAACCTCTTCGACATGTTGTTCAGCCTCTTCATGAGTAAGCTCTTCTTCTGGTACTTCCTCTTCCACAACTGATTCCTCAACGACTTGTTGTTGTGGTTGTGGTTCTTGTTCTTGTGCAACTGGAGCAGAAGCTTCCTCTCTGGCATCATCCTTTGGTGCCTTGGTCTTCTTATTCTTCTTTCGTTGAATTCGTTCACTCTTCAATTCTTCTTTTTTGGCTTTAGCTTGCTCTTCAAGTTTCTTCTGTTCTTCCTCTTGTCTCTTCTTTTCCTCCTCTTCCTTTCTTTTGCTTGCAGCAGCAGCCTCGCTATATGAAAGCTTATGTTGTGTTGGTGCTTGTGTTTGCTCGGTTGTTGTTGCTGTTGTTTGGTTTTCAGGAGTGGAGAATGTACGCACTTCAGAAGTAGTTACTTTTTCTTGCTTAGTTGGTTTTTTCTTGTTGGATTTATCGTTCAAGGAAGAACCTCCTGATGGATGTTGTGAGTTATTAGATCTTGCAGAAGAACCATCGTGATTATGTTGAGAAGAAGAGCCTCCACGATTAGCAGAAGCACCGCCACGACCACCACGTCCGCCTCTTCCTTTTTGTGGCTTTTGTGTTCTAGTTTCTTTCTTCTCTACAGTTGTCCAATCTTCTTTTCCTTCGACCTTCATTTGTACAACAAGATTCACATCGTAGTTATTCTCTTGGAGACATCTTTCAATGTCGGCTTTTTTCCAATCTGAGAACATTTCGCTGATGTGTTTTACTCTCTTTTCGATTTCTTGCTTTGAAATGCCTGCATTGTATGATGATTCACCACCTTCTTGAGAGGATGGTCTTTTAGTGTATGCTACTTTTCTCTTGGTGTTATTACTTTGGGACATCTTTGTATAATGATGATGATGAAGGAAGGACGTTGTTTTTCAACACAATACAAGCGATACAAGGTTGAACGCAAGATGAGTGGTGAGAATTTTTTTTGTAAGTGCAAAATATTTTTAAAGGCTTTTGCGGAAATTGAAGCTTGGCAAGGCTTTTCTTTTTGCAACACCAGAATGCGGAAGAGGGTGTTAAGGTGGATGATGAAGTTTGCCAAAAGTTTTGATGACACCCTTCAATTTTGTGATGGAAAGAGATGATGTCGTCATCCACAAATTAATTTCTACTCGTTTTTTGTAACAATGAACAGACACAATCAACCTTGTTTTAGAGAATTGCACCTTTGTTGTTTGACCACCTCTCTGAGTAGACTCTCCGCAATGTCATCCCCTATCACACATTTGATGTTGTATCATTCATGGTGAATGAATCAATATATATTGGGCACACAATGGATTCCATTTTGATTGATTGCATTCGCAACCCAAAGATTAAAAAAAATTTAAAAAAAATGTTAAATTCGTCTCGTAAATTCCTCCTCCGAGGAACGAGTAACGCAGGAGTCTCCTTGGCCGGAAGTGGTAGCTGCAATATCACATCGGCAAATCCACTCATGAAGAGCGCTTCATTAATACTGGGTAGTGCATTGAATAGAGGAAGCTATTTGGAAGTACCCAAATTTTCGAGCGTGCCAGGTAGGTGTTTCTTCCAAAAGCAAAAATCATGTTAATCAACGTCGAATATTAATTTTAAACTTTTTACCGTACTTTTCGAATTCCGTGTTGCTGTTAACAATCGGAATAATTCCTTTTAATTGTTTTTATTGTATTATGGAATTTACAGAGGCTTTCTATAACAATCTTTTTGTAAATCGACTATTTCATACATCAACAATTGAAAAGGCCTCTAGAGTTAGTCCTGCTAAATTGGCAAGATTAGAATATGAGGCTCAAACCAGCAATAACATGGATAGAAAAGCTGAATATTTACAGGCATTATTTGATTTGGAACATTATCAAATGATTGTCCAACTTGTTGATAGCGGATCTTATTCATTGGATCATCCTTTAATTCGACAAATATATAGAGCTTCACTAGAACGAATTGGTGGAGTTTATCAAGAGAATGCTCCACGTACAAATTATTATGCCTACTCTTCTCAGACTCAACAACCACAGCAATCTACTCCACCAACATTTACTGGTACTCCAGATAATTCCTACATTAATACTTATAATTTTCCACATCAGCCACAACCAGTCATTCTTCCTCAAAAACTTGTTGTCACAATGGATGACTCATTCTTTTCAAGATTTAACAAGGTTAATTTGAATAGATCTATTTTGTCAATGCTCTTCAGTTTAGCAATTGTTGGACTATTTGTTTATTTAGCTTACTACACTCCAAATGATCCAACCAAGCAAAAACAAGGAGGAGGAGGATTGGGATCAATGTTTGGTCAGACAACTTACAAACCAATCACAAATGTGGAGACAAGATTCAATGATGTGAAGGGCATTGATGAATGTAGAGGTGAATTAGAGGAAATTGTGGACTTCTTGAAGAATCCAGAAAAATTCAACAAATTAGGAGGAAAATTACCAAAGGGAGTTCTCTTGGTAGGAAAACCGGGAGTTGGTAAGGTAAGTTTAATCTTTTTATTACAATTTTTACTAATTCATGTTGAATTGAAATTAGACTCTTTTGGCTAAGGCTATTGCTGGAGAAGCTGGCGTTCCTTTCTTCTTTTGTTCCGGATCTGAATTTGATGAAATGTTTGTGGGAGTTGGAGCAAGACGTATAAGAGAATTGTTTGCTGCTGCAAGAAAACAAGCTCCTTGTATAATCTTTATCGATGAAATTGACTCTCTTGGTGGTAAGAGAACAGCAAAGGATCCATTCTATTCAAAGCAAACACTCAACCAAATTCTCTCTGAAATGGATGGATTCAAATCAAGCGAAGGAATCATTGTCATTGGTGCTACAAACTTGTTAGAATCTTTGGATAAGGCCTTAATTAGACCTGGAAGATTTGATCGACACATAGAAGTTCCACTTCCTGACTTAAGAGGCAGAAAGGAAATTTTAGATTTATATTTGAAGAAAGTGCCTCTTAATCCATCTGTCAATGTTGAAACCATTGCCAAGAAAACTACTGGATTCACAGGTGCTGATTTGGAAAATCTTGTAAATGTTGCTTCTATCAGAGCCTGTACCAAGAACAAGGAGCAAATTAGTAGTGATGACATTGATTACGCTTTTGATAGAATTGTTATGGGTATTGCAAGAACCTCCAGTATCAATGTAATGAATGAAAAGGATAAGGAAATTACTGCAATCCATGAGTGTGGTCACGCTATGGTGGTATTGTTGAATCAAAAGAAATCATCCCAACTCAATAAGGACATTCTTCACAAACTTACAATTATTCCAAGAGGAAGCGCTCTCGGATTTACAGCTTCCTTACCTGAACGTGAGGTTCATCACATGTCAAAACAACAGTATATTCAAATTATTGAAAAAGCTCTTGGTGGTGTTGTTGCAGAAGAAATTATTTATGGAAAGGACAATGTCACCTCTGGATGTACATCGGATTTACAGCATGCTACCAACATTGCAAGATCAATGGTTACAAGATTTGGTATGAGCGAATTGGGTTTGATTGATTTCACAGAAGAAGGCTCAATGTATCAAAAGGGACCTGAATTTTCTCCTGAAACAAAGAGATTGATAGACATTGAAATTCAAAAAATAATTAATTCTTCATACGAACGAGTGAAAGCAATGCTGAAAGAGAATGAAACTGAATTAAGGAAGCTTGCAAAAGAACTTGTTAAATATGAAACACTTTCAGGCAAGGAGGTTCTAGATATTTTAGAGGGTAAAGAAGTGAAGCGTTCTATTGTAGGAGAAGTTGAATTCTAAATTTGGTGATTCAAAACATGTTTGATTAGAATATGCTTCAAAGAATTTTAATAAAATAATTAAATATACATTCTAATAATCGTCATCGCTAGGTGGTTCAACATAGTCATTACTGAAGAAAATTAATTGAATAAATATTGGTTTTAGAATCGATTACATTAAGTTACTTACTTCAAGAAATATAGCACATCCTTGTCCTTGTCATTCTCCAAAGTTTGTCTAATATTGATAAAGACAGGATTTTCTCTTAGTGATTCGTTCGGTTGGATGCATTTTCTAAATAGTTTCGCCAAATTTAATCTAACATTTGGTATAACGTCTTTGGATATCTTTTCCAAATCTGGGCCAAATTCTTGTATGAAGAAATTATGATCTATTTCAGCAAGCAAATGCTCGCAAGCAAAAACAAAGCTAAAGAATGGTGTTCAGAACCATGGATTGATCTTGTAAGTACTTACATCAATCGCCTGTGATACTCTCCTGAAGCTAACTCATGAAGGAATGCAGTAAATTCTTTTTGTCCCTCCTTACTTTCTTCATCAAATAATCTCTTCATAACTTTTCCACACTAATCATCATTTTGAAAAATAAATATTCGAAAAACAATCACAAGAAAAAACTTACAGAAACAATAGAGTTCTTTCGTACAATTGCAAAATCATCGGTATATAAGTCAAAAATCACGTTCAGGATGGTATTTTTAACAGTCTCTGGTGAAACCAATTCAGCAAGAAAACCTAATTGTTTAGAAATTTCACTCTTAATTCTCCAATTGTCTGTCTGTTCAGGAATGGAGCAAATTATTGACAAATATTTTTGCCTAGTTTCCTCACTGAAGAACTTGAAAAGGCTAGAAAGATTAGAAATTACACCAATTTTCACTTCATCCAAATCCTTTAAAAAGAGTTCTAAAGCGTTTGCCAAGCAGGTCTCAGTCACTTCGGGAGGTACAAGGTTTGCAATCTCATGTAAAGAACATGCCAAAGATCTTCTAACTTTCCATTGTACATCCTTAACCAAGTGGTTATATGCATTCTCCAACTGAGACCATTTTGTCTTTCCAATAATTTGGGCAACAGCAGGGAAGTTGAATGCGCAATATTCGACCATATCTGTTTCATTTTGATCGTTTTGGAATGCCATGTCACTAAATGATTGGATTAGGGAATCTGGAATAGATGATGGAACCTCTGGTGTATCAGGTTCGAATGTTGCGATGAAAGCTCCTAATTGTTTGTAAGCTTCCATTTTCACCCATCTGCTTACATCATCTGCAAATCGATCAAACAATTCTACCAATGTATTTAGTCTAGTTTCTCTATCAACACATTTTGAAATCTCTGGAAGGGACTCTGCACACGCCTTTCTTACTCCCCAAATCTCATCCTTACTCAAAACCAAATAAACTGGAAGAATTTTTGTAACCGTTAACTCTGGACCAATTTGCTGACAGATCAAATTCAATGATTGTGAGACAGTCTTTCTTACCAAGAGTGATGGATCGTCGCTAAGAGAAATAATCTCTTGTACCACAACCTCTTTAACTAAATCAGGTCCGAATTGAGGAGCCAACTCATTGAATAATTTTGCTGCTGCAATACGGTACTCTTCCACTCTGTCGTCATGAGCCAAATTCACAATGACTGATAATAATTGTGGCTCAATGTGATTTTGTTTTATCAGCTTTGAAATTTTAACCAAAGCCTCTGTAGCACTATTTCCAACCTCGGTATTCTTATCAATGATCAATTCAAAGGTGTATGGAATAAAAGTATTAATAAGTTCATTGTATCCATCTTCACCTCCATTTTCCAAGAAGAATGTGGCCAGAGGATAAAGCTTTTCAGCAAAAACTTGTCGTACAACTGGTTCGGTGTCTGAAACAAAGTTTTGAAGGAGAGGAAGCAAACGTTTAACGCTCTCCTTGTATCCGGCTTCTACTGCTGTGTCGTGAACATCTCTGAGAAGTACAAGTCTGTTGTTGATGTAAAATAGTGTTGGTGTTGTTTGATTGTACAAAAAGTTCACAACGATATTAAATATATTTTTGTAATTTAAATTCCATATCATCCACCATCGTACGGTTGTTGTTGTTATTATTTTGATGATGAACAAATGTATCATTTATAATATTTAATCATACGAACCTCTGAAGAGAGAAATCAGAGTTGTAGTACTTTTCTAAACGAGAAAGACTGTCCAATGTATCATCAATAGTGTATTCGTTGAAAATAAAATCATCCTCTATTGTTGTTTCGTTGTGATATGAAATAGTAATGATGATTTAAAAAATTATCACTCCTCCATTTATCGTTGTACTGATTACAATGAATACTAACCATCGAATGAATCTTCTCCGTTTTCGTACATGATGATGGTGAATTCCTCTGTTAGGGCAAACAAGCAGAGTCGAAAATTATGTAGGAATTTTTTTCAGGGCGATCGAAAAAGGCGCATTCGTTTCTTTTGTATTAGGGACTCTGAGATTCTTTTGGGTTCAGAAGAGTCCCATTGATCAAAACAACCAGTTTAATGACAACAACAACCCAACAAACGAAGAATGAGTTTTAAATCTTTCAAGAGTGTTTCAATGCTTGGTTTTATTGATTTTGTTTGAAATTTGAGGTTTTACTTTTATTCTTGGTGGATTTGGAGTTCCAGTCTGTCGAGTATTGAAATCAAGAAGCATTAAATTAAGTGCATTTGTTTTCTTTGTTGTGCAGATCGAACTTCAAAGAGTGGACACATATTTCTCCCACAATGAAGTCCAGATCCGTCCGTTTCGCTCAAACAGGTGATATTCTTGAGCTTCACCACCTGTCAAAATTCCCTCACAAAATTGTTCACTGTAGTACACTTTTACAACTCCAATCCTGTTTTAATTATCTCTTTCGCAGCAGCATTGAAAAAATTGATTAACGCTCACAACGTCTACAACCGAACAGAAACCGACAATAACCACTTCATACCCTTAGAACCAGCACGTGGACACCATCCGCATATTCCCCCGTGAGTGAATCAAGATATTTCATATTCTGTCATCGGCTGTATTTTAGAAGCCTCTTCCGAGACATTTGGAACATCTCATCTACAAGCGCTGAAACATGATGATGAATCAGAACTTGTCCTTTATGATTCCAGAGTCGGGATGCCCACAAACCACTCAAATTCAGAACCAATCGTTGGGATCTTCTCTTATGGCATCTCTGCAAGATGTTAATCCAACCAATAATTTCCAAACATCATCTTCTCATCATTTGAACTTTCAACAACAGCAACTTCTTCAAAACAACTCTCGAAGGCTCTCGATTTCAGGTCATCAAAATATTCCTCAACACCTTCATGTTTCTTCGCACTCCACCACCCGAGGAGGTGCCAATGAAGTAAATCATCATCAAACCTCATTGAGCCACACTCATCCTCAACAAAGTAGCACGACACACCTTTTTAACCAAATGGATCTAACAGGGTTTTCTTCAACGTCTCTAGGAGATCATATCTTAGACCTTTGTGGGCAAAAAGATGAACCTTATGTGGTTGTTAAAATTTCTTTTCTTACATACCAACGACTTTTGGCAATGCTGAATGGATCAAATCCTGTGAATGTTGTCAACAACAAAAACCCATGTGTGGAATCATCGTCATCCGGACCAGCAAATGTGCTTAAATTGACTCAACATTCAAACAATGATTATGATTCCGAAGATCTCGACTCTACAGAGAAGAAAAGTACCAAAGGTGATTCTGGAGTTATTAAGGGCTCATGGAGTGAGCAAGAGGATGAAAAATTACTTCAATTGGTTAAAAAACATGGCCCAAAACGTTGGTCTTTTATAGCCTCCCATTTGGAAGGTAGAGTGGGCAAGCAATGCAGAGAGCGATACTTGAACCATTTGGACCCAAGAATCAACAAAAAAGCATGGACGGAAGAGGAAGATAAAATAATAATTGAGCTTCATGAAAAGCATGGCAATCAATGGGCAAAAATAAGCAAAGCTTTGGAAGGAAGAACTGCCAACGCGATCAAAAATCATTGGAATTCAACGCTGTCGAAGCGATTTGAGAAAAAACAAAAAACAAAAAGGGAACTGGCTGAGGAGAAAAAAGATGACTCCAGTCAACCACAACAAATAATTCACAGGGATCAACTCGTTCAAGAAACAAACATTCCACCTCAAAACAGAAATGATTACTACAAAGATCATCCCCAATTCTCTTGCAAATCATCAGAATTCAATGAGATTTTCCTTGCAACACCGCTTGCCGAAACAAATCCTCTCAAAAGATCATTTCGTGACGTTTTGGAGCTAACAGACGACCCATCAAAGAAAATGAAACGAAATTCAAGCGATATTAAGTTAGAATCTGAGGAAAATCTGAATGGGGAAACGTCGCTAGAGGATAATTGTAACTCGGAACAAGGCAATAGAAAAGACAAGTTCAAAAATTTGCGAATTAATCTGGTGGAAAAAAGTGGTGACATCTCTTGCTCGGATAGATCTTCCAGCGTTGTTTGTCACACAACCTCAACACCAATAGGAGTGGAGAGTACTGTGTCAGTTTTAACTGAACACACACTTCCGAGTGGATTTACCCCTCGAGGATTCACCTCCAGTATTTCGGATACACAATTACCATTTTGTTCACCAACCCCAAGTGGCTTGTCGTCAATATTTACCCAAACATTCAACGACGGAACAACCACACCGTCAAACCTACAAATGACGGAAATATTCATGGACGAAATGATGTTTGTTTCCCCAAGGAATGGTAAGAACATTTGAAAAATAAGAGTAATAAAGTTAGGTAGACAGCTCTTATGTATTGTAAACTTTTTGCTTTGGTTGACTCATTTTTTTAAAAAATTTGTTGAAAAAAAATACGCCAAAAGTACGTAATCATCTTCACGTCTCTCCTTTCTCTAAAATTTTCTGGACTTGCCTCCAACAATTTCTACTACTTGCTTCTTATTCATAATTATAAAGTTAACTAGCCATGCCACCAAAGAAGGAAAGAAAAGCAAAAATTGAAACCGCATACTACGGTCCAAGAAAGGGTGAAAACGAACTTGTTTTCGGTGTTGCTCACCTTTATGCTTCTTTCAACAACACTTTTGTTCATGTTACTGACTTGTCTGGACAAGAAACCATCGTTAAAGTTACCGGTGGTATGAAGGTCAAGGCTGACAGAGATGAAGCTTCCCCATATGCTGCTATGCTTGCTGCTCAAGATGTTGTTGTCAGATGCAAGGATTTGGGTATCAATGCTCTCCACATTAAACTTAGAGCTACAGGAGGTGTCCTCACAAAGACTCCAGGTCCTGGTGCTCAATCTGCTTTGAGAGCTTTGGCTCGTGCAGGTGTCAAGATTGGAAGAATTGAAGATGTTACTCCAATTCCACACGACTCAACAAGAAGAAAGGGTGGTAGACGTGGACGTAGATTGTAAATGATCTGGTCTTTTCTCTCTCCAAAACACAATAAACTAAAAAATTAAATATTATGCAATTCCTTTTTAATAATTCAGCATTCAGTGCTCAAATTTGATTACGGACCCACAACGAATTGGTTTCATTAAATTTGTTTTTGAGTTTATTTTGTCTGTACAAATGTTGATGATCAAAATTGAATAGGTGGGTTGGTGGTTAGGCGTATCTCAAATCCGCAAGTTGGAAAGGTGCTCACAAAGTTAGAAGTTAGAGTGTTCAATGTTGTTTGGTTGATGACGTAGACACTAGAGACTCCGAGAGGGACAAAAAGGGAGTCCAATGATGTTTTGATTATTGGAGAGCACAAAGGTGGAGGTGGTGATGGTGATTGGAATGAATTCTGTGAAGAAGAGTGACTGCTGCTTGAAAATTGCCACTCTCTCAAAACTCTTCACAGAGTTCTTGTTGTCGAAGGATTTGGAGAGAACCTCTTATTGCATTTGTTCACAAATGGATGCCAACATGTCAATGGCTGAAGAAGAGTTCATACTCATTGGTTGGTTGATAAGGAACACCCTTGGACCATCACTTGGCATTCTAATTGGAGAGAAGGAAAGAGAATAGTCTTCTTCATTCTCAGAGGTTGTTGGAGAGGATGTCTCTGTAGTGTAACCATCAATTTCAGATGCAATCTTTGAATAGATTCTACTAATCTTCAATGGTTGCATCATGGATTGTGGTGAAGTAGGTGGTGACATGGTTCCTTTAATTCTCTTCTTGAATGGCATTGAATTTGGAGAAGTTGGAGAATGAGTGGTAGATCCTTCTTTTTGAACAGGACTAGTAGTTTCAGATGGTTTGTCATTTTCTTCCTCTTCTTGTGGAGATTCATAGGAACGTTTGTGTTGAACTCTTCTCTTTGGAATGACAATTTCTTCTTCCTCTTCTTCGCTAGAAACTTGTTTTGGAGTGACGGTGGTGGTTGATTTCTTCTTACGTTTGGTTGTGAGAGTACGATTTGGATTCTCTTTACATTCACAACACACATAATTAGTTTCATCTTGACAAGTCTCTTTCATACACTTCTTGTGAATCCATTGATTGCAGTGAGAACAAATGAGCCAAAATTGTTTTTCATTTCTCATGTCACTTTCTTTGAAGATTTCTAAACACTCTTTGCAATAATGACCCTTTCTATAGTGAAGACCGCACTTGTTACACAAAAAGACGGTCTTTGGTTTGTAACCATTCTTTGAGGAAGGTTCTTCAATGGTCCATCCCTGTGTGAGTGCATGAGAGTGGGGTGAGTGTATGAGGTGATGGACGACAGTGGTGTCATTAGCAAGTGGTGGGAGTTGGTGAATCGATCAAAAAAAGATCAATAAAAAAGTTGAATGGATCATGAAAATCACAGATTTTGAGTATTGTTGGTGTTGTTCGAGAAGTGTTATCGCATTACCAAGTTTGAATCATTTGTCACATGAATATTACTACTACATACCTTTCTCCAGAGAGGAGTCTTTGTGGTTCCACACTTGTAGTTGGCACATTGTTTGACATTACTAAGTGTTGCAGAAGCAGCAATAGTACGATTGGAAAGAGTTGCACTGTTGGATGATTGAGCAAGTGGTGGTGAAGGTGTTGCCACACATTGCATGGAAGCAACCATGGATGGGAATGAATACAAGCCAGTATATACTGGTTGAGAAGAAGAAGCAAAGGAATGATCATTCATCATCATCTTCATGGGTGGAGGTGGTGGTGGAGTGCTTGTACTCAACGAGGGCTGTAACATGGCGGAATTATTCATCATCATCATCAAAGGTGTCTTTCGGGTGCGAGTCAATGATTGTTATTATTGTTGTTATTAATGTTATTACTATAAAAGCTTATTACAAGATGAGAATATATGGGTAATCGAATCAACAACAGTATTAATGGGTCGTGAAAGTAATGAGGTGGTAGAGCTCAGATGATGATCAGGTCTTTGATCTTGATCTGCAGAGAGAGTTGTTGATTTTTTTATGGCTTCAACTTTTTGTCGCACCCTCTCAGAGTGGCGCCGAAGAAGAAATGGAGAGAGAATCTCAAGGAGTGGTTGCGTTGGTGGTTGATCAGCGCTGCAAGAACACATGCAGCAAAGAGAGAGTGCGAGAGCGCAAGCGTGACAGCGATCTGTGGATGATGATCAATGTGTTTGTAAACTCGGTTGACTTGACACGAATGGTATTTAACGTGTTTGGTTCGAAATGGCAAGACGTTAATTTATAGGTTGAAGAATCTCGCTGTTTGTGTTGTGTTTTGGTAGGGTGGTTTGTTATTTGTGCATGACAGCGACCATAATTGATGCGCCCTTAGTCGTTGAATTGGTGAGAGGGTTTCCTGGTGAAGGAGTGCCGATGCAAATTCTCCCGATGGAAATAATGCATCTCCATCAAATAGAGAGTGATGAGAGAGAGCAAGGAGTAGCTCGATGATGATGAAGGGGTTTTAATTGCAACATGGAATTGAATTTGTTAACGCCATTCATCTATGCAAGGAAAACTTGAAATACCTGAGAGATGTTATAATTCATCTCGGCAACGACGAGATTCAACAATATATAATGTTCAAAGATGACAAAAGGCTCAATGAAAATTATGATTCACAGTTGAGAATTTCAACGAATTCAAACGTTCACATTCAATTTACCCGACAAGAGGAATAAACAGCTCACATGAACGACGTTCCAAAGAGAGAATTCTTCCTCACAATTTTATTCTCATGAGCAAACATGAGAGCACAATGTTACAAGTATATATACCACCGACTACTAGTCTACTACTCGGACGAGAAAAACTGTAGAGGACACTCATCATCGATCAACCAAGCTTCAATTAAATTGTTCGATATGGGTATTCGGAATCGCATCATCGATAGGACATTTGAGGAAAATGAATGCGCGTCCTTTTTCGCATTCCTTCGCCAATTTCGACAGTTCAGAATGATTGGCTTGCCATGTTAGAATTGTGCGTTCATGATTGGCTGTATGACTCCTATTATACGCCACGCATGATGATCTTGTTGGACAAATTCAATCGGAACACCCGATCAGCAAACTAAAGCACTTTCACTAGGAATGCACGGTGCTGCATGATGAACTCCATCAAAAATGAAACGAGAACATTCATATGGTGGAATGAATGATGATGAAGGCTCTTCTTTCGTGAACAATCACAACAACAATGATCATGCACGTGGATATGTGAATGAAATAACAACAACGATGATCATGATGGAATCATTTGGAGACCAAGAGGAAATACCATCCAAGAAATTTAAAGAATCTCTTTCTTCAACAACTTGTCCAATGATGATTGCGGATCCAACGAACGAACAAAAAGGCTTTTCATCATCTGTAATCATGACCACACATTACTCTCATCTTCTACTTCCCGAAATTATTTTCAATATTATGAAATTCCTTGATGAAAGATCACGATGCTTGAATTGTCGATTAATTTGTTCGCAATTCGAATCGGCTTATGTTGAATTATCTAAAATTGAATTGTTGGATTTGTGGAATGAATTGAATACACTTTGTATTGCTCCTCTCAATGAAGATCCTCCATCACAAGAGGAAATTGAACAAGTGGAATTGCGTTTGAATTTTAAACTGTCATGGCAGTGGAGGACATTCTTTTCAACAACAAATGGTAGACCAAATTGGAATTCCAAACTTGTCCATCCAAGCAATGTCATTTATCCAATTGAGGAATGGGATTATGCATCAAATGTTTCTCTTGATTTTGCTCATCATCAGACTTTTATTGACCATGAAGATTTTGCTAACAATGACACTTATATTTGCATCGGTAGATTATATCATGAAAAGCTTTTAATCATGCATAAAAACACTGGTATGATCTATTTAACAAAAAGTCAGCAATTAGAACAATTAGGACTCCTTAAAATGTGGATGTCAGATTTAAGAACATCAATTGAACCGATCAGACTATTCATTAAGATATTTGGCAGTAGTGAATTGAATGTGAAACACGCACGTGAATGTACTACTGTTGAACAAGCTCTACAATTAATTTCAAAGAATCCATTTTATTACACTGTGTTAAACAAGAGTCTAAAAAGAAATGTACAAATTGCCAAATCCTTATTGCCTCAAAATGCATTATTACTTGACATATCATTCAAAAAGAATAAGGAATTTATTTTACAACACTTGAACGAATCAACATTGTTGTTTGAACATTCTGCTCCTGAATTGAAACGAGATATTGATTTGCAGAGAGCATTTGTGTTCATTGCTAAAACCTCCAATGATCATATAAGGTTAAATATCTATATGAATGCAATTTTGAATCAACCTGAAACATTAGTACAAGAAACAAAACAATCATTAGAATTCGGTGAGTGAGTGAGCAATAAAATTCACTCTCCTTTCAAACAACATGCCTTTTCACCTATAATTACAATTTAGGAAACACTACCAAGTCCACATGGATGTGTGGAGAATTTCAATAATAATTGAGCGAGTGTGAATATTAGAGAGCAAAAAAGAATAGTTCATCACAATTCATTCACTACCATTTGAAATTGTCACATCATCATCACCATGTTTAAATCTATCATCATTGGTTGTTCCTCTTCTTCAATCCATTCTCTCTTTTCATTGATCACTAAACAATCACATCAGCAATTGAGAAATGTTCAAAAAGTGATTGGTGTCATTCCAGCGGATGGTAAGTTGTGATTTCAAATACCATTCTTTCTCTTTTGATGATCAACATCATGTAATAATTTTCATCCTCATCATTGTGAATTTACTTGATAATTGATTTTGTTTGTGTTTATAATGGAATGCCATGATGATGATCACTCTCATGATCTAAAACTTTATATCATCGACACGATACATATACTATCGGATGATGATCATTCCTGAAAGGAATTGGAAAAGAAGTTGTCCCTGCAGCCATTCAAGTGATGAATGCAGCCATTGAGAAGAGTATTCAAGCAAAACAACAAGATTTTTCATTGAAATATATTCCCTTAGAAGGTTTGTGTGTTGAGAATTGTGATGAACATGTTCAGTGAATAGGATATTCTATTTTACATTTATACTCTCATCCTTATGAATTTCAAAATATCTTTTACTCCTTTATTGTAATGCATTTCAAAATATCAAGCTGGATGGGAAACTTTTGAAAAGAGTGGAAAGAGTTTACCATCTGAAACTGTAGAAGCATTGAAAACAAAATGTGATGGTGCCATCTTTGGATCTGTTCAATCTCCAAGTCACAAGTAAGTGTGTGTTTATGTTAATGATGATTCGAATATGTGAAAATCAATTCATCATCATGTCACGATTCTTCACTTCTCCTCCCCTTGGTGTTGTCATTTCACAATTTTGTACCAACATACACACACCTTCGCATCAGAGTGGAAGGATATAGCTCTCCAATTGTTGCAATGAGAAAACTTGTTGATCTCTATGCTAATATTCGTCCATGCCAAGATACTAAAAAAGGAATTGACATGTTAATTGTGAGAGAAAACACGGAATGTCTTTACATTAAGAAAGAGAAATTATCTGTTGATCCTCAAACAGGAGAAAAAATTGCTGTTGCTGAACGATTAATTACAGAGAGATCCAGTAAGAGAATTGCAGAAATGGCTTTCAAATTGGCAATTCAAAGAAATAAGAATCATTTTCCAAAAGTGACCATTGTTCACAAATCAAATGTGTTGAGTGTGAGTGATGGATTGTTTAGAGAGAGTTGTTTACAAGTTGCTAAAAAGTATCCACAAGTCAAAGTTGAAGAACAATTAGTTGATTCTATGGTTTATAAGATGATTTTAGATCCTACTCAATACGATGTGGTGGGTATGTATGTTGATACATGTTTTTCACTTGTGAACTCTGAAATTTTTAATTATTTTTTATTAATGTTTTTATGATGATGTTAATTATTTTGAATGATAATTTTATTATATTTTTGGTGATCAAATAACTAGTTGCTCCAAACTTGTATGGTGACATTTTGAGTGATGCTGCATCAGCTTTTGTCGGTGGTTTAGGTGTGACAGGTTCTGCTAATATGGGTGACAGTTTTGCATTGGTTGAACCTGTTCATGGTAGTGCTCCTGATATTTATGGAAAGGGAGTGGCAAATCCTATTGCAACCATTAGAGCTTGTGCCATGTTGTTAAGATTTTTGCAAGAACGTGATCCTCAATGTTCATTCTTGAATTCAATTGCAGATCAAATGGAAAAAGCAGTCGATGTGGTGATGAATGACAAGAATGTTGTATCACCAGATTTAGGAGGAAAAGGAAATACTGAAACATTGGTGAATGCAATTATCAAAAATCTTTAAATATCCATCTCGAGCATGATTTTGTTAATTTTTACACATATTAACAAAATAATATCCTGAATAACTCTCAATCCATTCAGGATCATAATGCTCACTAAAATTCAGAATATAAATTTAAATGACCATTCCAGATCTATCTTTTAATATCATCATCATCCAAAAGGACAATCCGAATATGCATAATTTCACATGGTGCGCCTTTTTTATTGATGAGAAGATCCCATGGATTTCAAATGTCTCATCAATGCATGAGCAGCATTGTAACCACATGCTCCCATCACTCCACCACCAGGATGAACACCAGCTCCACACAAATACAAATTACTCAATCCCACTCTTTGATTCTTATCAAAATAACGATAATTGGAGAAACCTCTGAATGGACGATTCATCCACAATTGATCCAATCGAATGGATCCATGGAAAATATTTCCCTTCTTCATTCCAAATGTTTGTTCCAAATCCAGTGGACTCAATAAATCTTCTCCAATAATGGAATTCTTAAATCCAGGTGCATATGCTTCAATTTTATCATAAACCTTATTGGCATATTCTCTCTTTAATTGTTCATTCCAAACATAACCTTCTTTCAAATCATAGGGAGCATATTGTGTGAATAATTGAATCACATGGTGATGATCCTTGTGATTCTTAACAAGAGTTTCATCTAAAGAACTTGGAATGGTCATTTCAATCACAGGATTATCTGAATAGAGTTGTGATGATTTGGCTTGCAAATAAGATTGATCAATTTCATCAATAGATGTTTCAAAGTGAATGGTACCAAAGTGTTCCTTTCCACTGCCATTACTCTTTCTTGACTCTTTTGGAGTTGAGAAACATTTAAATCTTGGAAGTGAATGAACAGCTAAATTAATTTTGAAAGTAGCACTTGAGTAATCAATGTTGTCCACTTTTCTTCCAAATTCTTCTCCATAGGTAGAATTCAAATCATGTTTGTCCATTAACTGTTTGTTTGTATATATATTCATGAAAGAGAGAAAAAGTATTGTGTTTGAGAGAGAATAAGTATATATGCAAGTATATATATATTCATGAAAGAGTTGTTTGTATATATATTCATGAAAGAGAGAAGTATTATATATTCATGAGTGAGAGCAAGATGAAGTATATATAAATATTCATGAGTGAGAGAAGTCAAAAGTTCATCACAATGACCACCACTACCACTACTACTACTTACCTTTCTAAATGTTGTGTGAGGATCACAATTACTAGCAACAGCTTTGGTGGCAGTAATCTCTGTTCCATCTTCAAGAACAACACCAGTGCAACGATTAGTATTTGAATTCACAGTAAATTGTTTGACTTGTGCATTGGTATACACATCAACTCCTAGTTCCTTATTAATTTCAGTAAGAGCTTGTGTCACAGCTCCCATACCACCTTGAACATAGGCCCAAATACCTTTTCCATAACCAATATCACTGTACATGGAGATTTTCATTTTGAGATTATTTTCATCATTGAGTAGGATTGTGGTGGTGACATTGTGTTCAGTTACAATCATCATCATGGATAGTATTGAAAGTGTGATGTTGTGGTGGTGGTGATGAATATCATATATAGATTATTATTCTTCTCTCAAAATGAAACATACCCCATGACATGATGCAACAAGACATAGGAAGATCCAGGAGTGGTTGGAGAACAATATTCACCAATAATGGAATCTGTTGAGAGTGTTGCTTTCAAAAGATCACTCTCAAACCAATGATCCAATACTTTCTTTGCAGGACTGTATTACGATCGATACATTCATATGTTCATTAATTGATCATGATAGGTACATTCATGAATGGCAGAGTATGATAGTATTCATATCATCATGATCAGAGAGGGTGTCAGAGTATGGTGAGTATGGTATTTGTATTGTGTGATCACACAATGAATATCAAACATTAGTTCTTATCGTCAAACATTTTCTGAATCATTTAAATATTCAAACACTCACCTCAAGAAAATGTCAAGTGCAGAACTAGTATTTCCTAATCCAAGTTCACGTGCAGCATCTAATAATCTCTTCACTTTTTCTCTATTTTCCTTATTTCTCAAAATTCCAAATGATTCTGAAAATAATAAATCTTTCACACCAGCATTTTCATCATAACCCAAATCAAGTGGACCACAATCTAACAAGTATTCAACACTTTGTGCTACTTTTTGCAATTGTTGTTCATATTGATCAAATCTTTGAGCATCCTTTTTAGAAAACTTTGAAATTTCTCGTTTGTTCATTTCTCCATCACTTCCCAAAAATAGAAATTCATGTTCATTCAAAGTTGGAGTAAAGGAAGAAGGATTTCTTGGAATTAATTTAATTCTTCTTCTCAAATCTAATTCATCCATAATATGTCCTCTAAACAAACTACACAAATAAGAAGCACGTGAGAATTTATATCCATCATGGACTTCTTCTGAAACTGCACAACCACCTGTCACATGTCTTCTTTCAAACACGCAAACAGAAAGAGATGGCATTGTTTTTTTAATGTATGCTGCACAGACGAGACCATTGTGACCTCCACCTATTTCAATATTTGAAATTGTTTTGACATTAGAAGTCAATATTTTGAGAATAGTAATTGTTGAGATTTGTTTAAATATTCCCATTCATGAGAACATGTGCAACATGTTATCATCGTCATCATTATAATTGTACAGAGAGGTCATTATATGAAATGAATAACAGTACATGAATTGAGATTTCAAATTTCCATTTAAAAATTCATTCCGAATCGTGATATCATGATGATATTTCAATCAAATCTCTTCAATCGGATGAAAGGACTCGCTCCCACACACCTACCTGTAACAATTACATCATAGCAAGTCTTGGCGATCGATTTGGACATTTTTTTTGAATATTATCGCAAACTGTTGAACACTTATCGTCGAATAATAAAACAATATTAATCACCTAGTACTAGGTGATTTAATCGATCAAAGAAGGAATGCGTCCTTTCGAGAGAGAGATGAACAAACCCCGAATCCTGTCCAGTCCAGTGCATGTAATCATTCAACAACAACAATATGATGCATTGATGTGTTAATCATTCGTATGATTGAAAAAGAGAAGGATCCCCATTCCAAATGAAATGCTCTCTTACACGCGCGACTGTGTGTGTGCAATGCTTTTCGATCGTGTCCAGCAGTAGTGAAACAATTAATTGAGAGTGCCTTGCACTCAAAAAATTTAAAAATCATTAATGATGATGATGAGGGATCTTAAAGAGGAGGAGGAGACAATGAAGAGGAATGATCATCATCATCTTGAATCACAAAGAAGAGAGGACCATGGTCCAATGGTACGATCGGAACAAACAACGAATCGGACAGGTGTTGTCTTGTCTTCAGAAAGTGATGGTCATCATCGTCATTCACAGAGTACACTCCTTTCACAATTTATGAATCTTGTAGGTGGTTGTTTAATATTTAACTGCATATTTGTTTTTTAAATATGTGCATGAAATCACTAATCATCATCATCCTTACTTTATGATTCTAATAATTTATGTGTTTTAAATGTGTGTGTGTGATTTAAATCATGGTCATTTCTTTATGATTCATTGAACTCTATTTGTTTTTTAATAATCGTTTTCATTCATGAATTAATGATTGACACAATGATTGTTTTATTATTAATGATTAAATTGACACAATGATTGAAATGACAACATGAATTCATTGGAACATTTCACAAATAGGTATTTCCTAAAATTATTTCTTCAACTGCTGTGATGAGTGGATTATTAAATCATTCCAATCAAAGACCTACTACTACTCTCTCCAATCAATCACATTCTTCAGACATTCAAAGAGTGATTGGAAGTGAAAGAGAAATGTTCGACAAAATTAATCCTGAAACTCTTCAAATTGAAAAATATAATGTGTTGTCGGATAAATCCATTTACTCGAAAAGACCTTTGTATGATGAGAATAGATTTCAGGAAGATCATGATGATTTAATGGCATTGGAATGGAGAAGAAATCGAGAATTGGAACAAGATGTACAAAAAAAAGAATCATTCAAAAAAAGAATGTCAGAAATTACAGGAAGTGAACATCAGAATGAACCTACCCAAAAGGAATCTGTTATTCCTTCGAACGATAATGACAAAATAGGATTATTAGAATCTTATCTTGTTAATAAGGATGAATCAGAGAACCTACCAACAACTCGAAGAGTGAAATCTTCATCCATTTCAGGAATTTCAAATGCAACCAATGTCACACATTTATATTCCACGCTTCTTCCAGAGTTAAGAAATGAATTAAGAAGAAAAGGACTGAAACAAGTTGGATTCATTCGATTCAACACTAATACAATCACTTCAGATGATGCACTCGCAAAATTAAGACAATCCACCAAAGATACTCATAATCCATTTAATCCAATGGCATTCGAAGATCCATCTTTGAGAATACTTGCTCCTAAACAATGGCAAGGTGCTCTTCCATCTCCTGCAAAAGATGATATTATTCAAAGTGCTATTTCAGGTTTACAATCACACTTTTCACTGAGTTCAAATTTCATCAAACAAGGAGAAATGATTGAATATAATTTCTCAGTGACAAGACAACATCAGGATCAGTCATACGGATCTCAGTCAAATAATGCATTGAAATCTATTTCTCTACAACTTGTCATTTCACTTTCACAGGTTGAGAAATCAAGAACTCTTTTACAAAGCAAGAAAACTTTTCAATTTGAAGGGTATGATGCTCACTCATCTTCACACAATGTGATTGTCATGCAACAACAACAAATTCCTCTCAACATTCAAACTGCATCTCTTGAGCCAGGAACCTATCAGTTATTTGCACAAGTGCTATTGTTTTTACCAAACTCAACAACCTCTACAATATTATCATCCCATGGACCTTATGATATTCATATCATTCCAAAAAACTGATCTCCAGATTGTGTGGACAACCCATGGAAGGAAGGAATCTCTATGTTTTCAATGTGACATCATGTTTGAGTAATGTGTAATTGATGCACCATTTGGTGTAACTAATTACAGGGATTTGCAAAGAGGTTACTTTAAGGAGGTTTGAAGGTAAATTGCTTATTAACATTTCTGATGTTGAGACGTTTGATCAGGTCATTCCAAAATCTCATCTCACTACTGTACACCAGTTGAAACTTTCTCTCATAATAATTTTCAAATTGTGCCAAAAGTGATCGGCTCTCAATTTCAAACAATCTCACCGTTTGACTGCGATGATTCCCATTCAAGCACCGATGGGTGATGTCTGGCATCTGTCATTTGGCCAATCATTAAAAAAATATCAAAACAGATCAAACAAGAATAATAACAACATGCCAGTCCCTCCTCCTCCTGTTGGTGTATCCCCTCCTCCTCCACCAACCAACGTCGTGGCTGTGAAACCTCCTTCCTCAGCAGGTCGTGCCAATCTTCTCTCTGATATCGAAAAGGGTAAAAAGTTGAAAAAGGTTCCAGAGAGTCAGAAGAATATTCGAGATGGTGCATTGATTGAAACACCAAAAGGTGGTGGTGGAATGAGTGGTGGTAGTAGTTATGGTGGTGGTTCCTCTGGTGGTGGTGGTAGTGGTGGTATGGGTGGTTTTGTTCCAACTGGTAATCCAATGATGGATGAAATCAGGAGAAAGCAATTGAGTAAAGCATCAGGAGGTGGTGGTGGAATGAGTGGTTCTTCTCCAAGTGTGCCATCTTCAAAGCCTTCCTTTGGTAAACCTCCAGTAGTGGTTCCAAGTACAACAACCTCCTCTAATAATTCAACGATCATGACCAGTGGTGGATTTAAACCTCCAGTGCCAGGTGGTTCACTCAAATCAACTCCACCTCCACCATCCATTCCGAGCCGAAAACCTCCTTCCTTTGATGATGATGATAATAATAGCCAAAATAATAATAACGAGGTCGATCGTTCTCCAAGATACAATAGCTCCTCGCAACCTCCACAAGTACTTTCTCGTGGTGTGCCTCCACCTGTTCCATCATCCCGTGGTACTCCAGTACCTGGCTCAAGAAATGGAGTTTCAAGTACTTCTCAACCACAACAACAACCTCCACAAGTACCTTCTCGTGGTGTGCCTCCTCCAGTGCCTGGATCAAAGCCTTCTTCGGTTTCTCCACCAAGTTCGGATCAATCACCACCACCAACAACAACATCATCATCATCAAGCTATTCTTCACCATCTTCAAATAATGCAAGACCGGTGTTGCCTTCATCGAATAAGGCTCTTAGTTGCAAGCCAATGGTTCCTCCTCCTTCATCACTCCCTTCGTTAAGTGTTCCTGGAGGAAATAGCCCAAACGCTCCTCCAAAACCAGCCTCTCGATTTGGTAGCTCCAGTAATCTCAATAGTGGCAACAATGAAAGCAGTACAAGCAGCAACTCGTACGGAGGAGGTTATTCACCATCATCCACCTCAAAACCAAACCCTCCAAGTGTTCCTCCATCAAAACCTGTTCCACCAACTATTCCTTCAAGTAAGCCTCCAACCACTCCATCAAGACCAACAGCAGGAAAAGTTGGATACCAACCATCTTCCTCCTCGACATCTTCCTATCAGGATAATGATGATGCAGATGAACAAATTCAACAAGCCACAACGAAAATGCACAATTTTGTACAACAAAAAGGATATAAGGACATCAACCAAGTGACTGACAGAGATATGAACGATTTTGAAAAGACCAGAATTTCAACTGCCAACACTGTTCCACTTAAATCCAGTGCTGCCATTGACGAAATTGAAAGACTTGCCTCTCTCTTGCAACGAGGTCTCATCGATGAAGAGGAATTCGCTGCCATGAAAAAGAAAGTCATTTTCAACAACTAACTGTGTTTTCATATGATTATATTTACAATTAAAACTATTTTGTAGAGTTGGCTTCCCGCCTTGATTTACAAATTCAAAAAAATAGAGGTATTCTGATTCGGAAAAGAATCGAAAAGCACCAAAACAACATACAAACTTTTGATTCCGAACAAACGAAGAAAATGCTATCAACACCAACTTCACCCGCAAAACACGTTTCACGACAGCAAAACAGAACAAACAACAGACATTGGAAATCAAAAAATGCAACGGATTATACAATTCCCCCAATATTTGCTTTGAGAGCGAGCGCCATTATTGAGGATACTCTCGAGAAGCTTCAATTATTGGATTTGCTTTCCGGAGATATTAAAGAATTTATGGGAAATGATGATCAAGATGACAAGGAAGACGGAGAGGAAGATGCTTTAGATCAAGAAACAAATGCGGTGGCAAATATTTTAGAAGACCAAAAAGTTCTAGGAAAGAGATATGAGGAATTGTCATACTTTCTCAGAGCGCACAAGCAAGATAATACAATGTCACGATCCATTGAGGAAATTAATCAAATCAAAGAGGAGTTGGAATCCATTCAAATGAAGTTGAAAGACAACACTCGCAAGCTGTGTAGAAACCTAAAAGAAACTCCCAACGAATTAGAAAATTGGAAAAAAATTCAATCAGAACGTCATGAAATACAAACGATTTTTGTCACATTACTTCGAGAGATTCAAGCAGGTTTGATTCCTCCTGTTGCAAAATCAACAACCCCTAAATACAAAGGCCTCAATTATTCTGCTGTTGCCACCACTGAGGAAAATGAAGAGGACAGTGAGCATTCCTCAACACCGCAAAGTATTAGACCAGATGTACCCTATGAATCTTTCATGAAAAAGGTTGCAGAAGAAAAAGAAAAGAAACAATATCTGCAACATATTACTGAAATTGAGGGAAAAACGCTTGAACAAGTCAACAAATTAAAGAATGAGGTTATCAAAGAGAAAGAGCTGAAGAAAACTGAAGTGGATGACAGAAGTACCAAGGTTAATACTCTACTCAACAAATTAAGAAAACTGAAAAAGTTAACTGCAGATGAGGACTCCAAGACACGTGCCACAGAAGAGGCAGCATTTGAGTCTAGAAGAAGAAGAGAAAGTAGTGCATTATTGAAATTAGAGGAGACGTCACTCAAAAAGAACATTGAACTGGAGGTAGAAAAGAATGTTTTCTCTCAAATTAAAAATTTCCTCGAGAAAAAGACAGATGAGTTAAAGAGAAAAGGAGAATATTGGAGAGAAAAGTATGAGAAAGAGTCTGAAGAATTAAGATCCAAAATAATTCACTGGGAAGCAATGCGAGAGGAACAGATCGACAAGCTAAAGAAACTTGAAGAAAAATATGCTCTTGAAACTCAAGACAAACAAATTCAAGAAGAGTTCGACAGGAGTACCAATGCAAAGGAGAAAGAGGACGCTGAACGAAAAATCCAAATGTCTGCTGACATTATCAAGTTAGCGTACAAATGTTATAAGGCCCGAGAAGATTTTGCGAATCGAAAGAAAAAGAAAAAAACAAGAAGCGCAAGCAACCCAAAAAGTGCGTCAAAATAAGGAATTCAATAATTAAAAGTAAAAGTGGAAAATTATTTGTTCTTGATAGAATAAAGTCGATCATTTTCGACAACAAACATAGCCTTTTTCAAAAGTTTAGAGCCAATATTTTTCAATACATGATCTGTGTGAACCGAGAGTAAATTGTTGTGATTTGTGAGTTCGTCGCCAAAAGGAAATTTTAGAGTAAGGTCGAAAATCAAACCAATATTAAGAGTCAGCTTGTTTACAGGTAATCCTTCTACATTTTGTATCATAATTTCTGAAATAAATAATCGATCCAACTTTTCTGCTAGTAATTCAGAAAAGAATTCATGATCAGATTGTGATGAATTTGTTTTCCTCACTATGTTCATGTGAAGAAGGCTCTTCAGCGTATTCTTTTTTATCAAATCTGTCAAAAAAGTAGCTTCCCTTCCTTCCTCAATCTTATATTTTTCTATTTCCTTCAAATTACTATTGATGATACTCGTTAGCTCGTCAAATAATGTATTGTTATAATTTAGTGAAATGGTGTCAGCTGTTGAATATTTCTTATTTAGATACGAGTAGGATGATTCCATAGACAGCGTCTTCTTATCAACTCCATTAACTTGAACGGATGACTCCAACACCTTAAATTGCGTCCATCCATTCCTTGCATAAATTGATATACATGAATCCAATCTCTTGAAATATTCTTCACTGAATATGTGTGCCTCTTCATTAAAAGGAATTTCCATTCGAGAGATGACTGATGCGCTGGTAGAAAAAATATTCTCCAACAAGAGAGCAGTAGAGCGATAAAGAATGTGTTCTAGCTGTTTCACTTCATGATCGAGCATATAAATAGTATTGATGATATTATTGTCTTGGATCCATGAAATATTTTCCATTCTTGGGAAGGATTTGTTGGCATCTAAGGTCACGCTGAATATTTTCGTGATATTTTGGCCTTTTATACTCTGCAGGCATGTCTGGCTCTCAAATACAATACTATCTACGTATGAGCCCTCATTTAATGTAACCGAGTCATTATTACCATAATTCATACACAAAATTGACAATTTCTTTTTTGTCGACAGGAATAAATGAGATTCGGCAAGAAAGGCGGAGGAATGAAAAATTCCAGACAGAAAACTAATTTTTCAATTAGCACTCCGTGTGTATGAAAATTACTTACTAAATTTCTGATCTATATCTTTCAACATTTGGTATATGAATTATATAATCTTCCTCGCTTTCCGAAAGAGGAAGAGTAAAAGCTTCAAAAAATCTCATTAAATTATTGTGACGAGAATCTCTGAATGTTTTAGGGTCGATCGGAAAGGTTTCATTAAAAACAAAAAGGCATTCCGATTGTGTTTTCTTCTCTCCAAAATAGAATGCGACATTAAAATAAATAGAAAACCCCAAGATCACTGACAGAGTAGCTACAACAAGAATCGAAGCAATAAATGCAGTTGATAATCTCCTATATTTTCTCTTTTGTTCCAATTCGTGTTTTTTTGCTTGGAATAACGGATCAGCTTGTACTTCTTCCTCTAAATCCTCGGCATAGAATCCTCTTTTATTTGTCTCTCTTCCCAAAAATAATTCTTCATCATCGTCTTCTTCATGTGCTAATTGGTGAGATTGATGGTGGTGGTTTGCTTCTTCCTCATCATCGGAAAAGGTCACCCGAAATTGATTCATTTTTTGGAAATGAGTTGGAGAGTGGACCATAAGAATGTTGAATCGAGCCAAATATTTAAGGGATGATGAAAGAACAAGAAGTCAAATGATTAATTCATGATGATTGTCACTTTGTGGAATGCCTTAGATCATTATGAACGTTCTTTCAGTTCCCTCTTGATGAAGTTCAAAGCAAAATTTATTCAATGTAACACCAAACCTCTCTTTGCTCGTTCGATTCAATGCGTTTAAATGAGAGCCTGCCCGCTAAACGGCACAAAGCTGGTGGCTGTCTTTAAAAGAGATCGACCTTCCCTTACGTTCCTCTAATAATTCGGTGGCGCTGAAATGCTGTTGTAACAGTCAACAAACCCCATTTTGGCAAAAATGAAGAACACAAGCTGCAACAAAAAAAGCACTAAAAATGTTGAGAAGAGTATTCAGCAAGACTCTCACACAATTCAAATATAACCAAAAGCCATACCACACTGCTCTTTCCCTCTTTACTGAGGATAAAGTCGCCAAAAGACAATATGATAAGGAGGCTATCAAAGTAAGAATGGAACCAACACCACAACCATCACAAGAGGATCCAGAATTGGAAAATTACTGGTTGAATTTACCAACAGTCTTTGAAAGAGCTGTGGGATCTGAACGTGCTGAATTGTTGGATCCAACTCTTTTTGATGATCACCTTGTAAGTAATACAAATTGTCATCATCACGGTTTTTACTAAAATTATAATTATTTTCATGATGACGATTGTATTTAATCCTACAACAGCCTGAAGTTGTTGATATTGAATCAGGAGTGGGTTCTAGCCTTTTCAATCCAATCATAGTTGCTTCTAGAGGAGAGCCAGAACGTGTTGTTGGTTGTTTGGGAGATTGTTGGAAAGCCAACGATATTGACTATCATACCACCGATATGCAATTCTGGGTTATGAAGGAAAATACTTTCTCAGTTTGTGATGAATGCGGATTGATCTTCTATTGTGCTTCTGATGAAGTCATGGCCCAAATTGAAATTTGGGAAACTCTTGAAGAGGAAAAGGCTTCACAACAACTTGAACCATCCGTTGAATACCCACAAATCAACGCTTAAATTTTGTACCCGTGTAGATTAAAGGGCTTAAAAAGCTGAATTAAAGACCAACAGGGTTTTTCATTAACAATCATTCTAATTCTAAACGAGCCTTAGGTTTTGGGCCATTATGACCATCCCATTCGAAGCGCGCTTCATCAACAAGCTTTGTAATAGACGCAAAAAAAATGGGCAAGAGAAGTATTTTGAAACGTTTCTCTCGTATCGCTACGAAAATCGGCAAGGCAACCGAAAAGAAGGCCCTTTCATGGGAAAATTCTTTTGCTGCCTCCATGAATAATTTGGCCGGAGAACAACACGTGAAGGAATTGAGTTCTCTTAACTTTGAAGAAGTAGTAAAAGCACAACAGGAAGCAAGAAGTAGATACTTCAAGATCACCGCTGCTGCTCTTCCACACAAGATCACCCAATTCAAGAGAGAATTTTCTTATTTCCAACAACGACTTTCTCAGCCAGGTGAAATCACTGTTGGTGAGTTTGCAGTGTTTGTTGGTGCTTTAATTGCAGGATATATTGTATATCGCGGTGGTGAAATTATTGGCCGTGCAGACGTCTTTGGATATAAATACGAACATCTTTCAAAGTAAATTAAATAATCAAATAATAGGGCATTTACGATGATTATTTATTTTGATTTCTTCATGTAGATATTCATCAATTTCATTCTCAAGTCTTCGCTCAGCACAGAAACCACTGATTTGATGATTCGTTTGGATAGGTTGTCCGAGAACTCTAAATTTTTGTCTCGCAACGGTGATGTCAATAGTACATTTGTCATCACAGGAGAGACAGAATTTGCTTTTCGTTTCGTGGAAACCAGTTCGTCTTTCCTTGAAATTCGAGAAAGTTTTTCAATAATCTTTCTTTCTTTGATGTTTGCTGAAGATGATGAACAAAACGTCAGTTGTTATTTGAAGACAAATCTCTTACTTACATTCAATAGGAGGAAGCTTACTCAGTACATCGGAGTCAGGATCAAATAAATATGAAACTAACGATGACATCTTGTAGCAGAGTGTAGAGAAATATTTGGTTTTACAAAAAGTTTGGTAGCAGATTCGAAGTGTACTCTCTGTTGTCACTCGAATGCACAACAAAATTATTGGATGATTGGTGGTCACTTTCATCTTGCTACTCCTGAACTTTTTGAAATCTTCAATTAAATCTTCGTAGGCAGACAGAAATCGCTTTTCCAAGTCATTTCTTGAACAACAACGATTATTCAACTGAAATGAATGACTCCAACCTACCGATCCACCTTCTCTTTCGAGAATTCATGTAAGAAGGTCCAATAACAGAACTCAATGAAAACCTTAATGAATGTTGCTGAGAGAACGTTCTTTTAAAGTAACAAATGTCTGTTGAATACTTACTGAGTTTTATATCCGTAATGTCCTTTGCAATGGATCTCTTCTGATTCTCTGAAATCCAATTCCATCTATGGAATGGAAATTCTTCAAAAAAACTATTTTGCAGCTCAACAATTTCAAAGGATGATAAATGAGGTGTCTTTTCCAACTCTTTTTCATCAACTTTGTTGAGTTAACAATAAATTTTCCTTTTTGTACTAACTTACATTTGAATTGCTCATTGAAATGAAAATCATCCAATACTTGACTGTTGTTGGGGTTTCCAAGAACTGACCTACCTAATAAAATTTGAGGTGAGTGATTATTGAAAGAAATATTTACAAACACTTACTTCTTCCCTTGTCTTCAACCAAGTCCTTCGTTCTTTCATTTGGTCGACTGAGAGGTCGACGTGAATCCTTAATTAGAAAAGATTGCATTCTTGCCATTCTGCTTTTTTCAATCATCATTGTATTATATTGATGTCTCTCAAATATAGATTGTTCCATCTCTTCTTTTTCTCCATCCAACATAAATTTTTCTCTTATTAGATTGTAAGGATAAATGTATTTCTTATATTCCTCAAACTTTGGTACTGTAAGTTTTCCTTCCTTGTTCACAAGACCTGATTTAGGCTGGGTATTCTCTTCCGATTTAACTGGAAGGGATTCGATATTCTTCTTAGGTTCATTGTTTGTTATGGACTGAAAATTAAGATTTGACATTTCCTTGTCCATGATTTCCATCACTCGATATTCAAATTCAGTTTTATCTGCCATTCTTGTTGGTGTTAATCCATTGAATGAGGAAGTAGTACCACTTTTTCTAGCAATTAAATGTGGCTGTGGAGTGAATGACAAGTATAATTCGTTGTTGGGTGTTCTGTGTTTGTGAGCCACACATTGACTTATTGGTAAAATGTTGTTGACAATTTTCAAGTTTTTTTGTGTCACTGAAATGTTCAACTTTTCCAAATATCTTGCTGCATACTCTTCTCTCAAACATTTTTCTAAAACTTCAGGGGGTTGCTCCACAAAATTGGATTCCTTGAATTGCTTGTTGATCGGTATTTTGGCAACCACATTATCTCTTAAAAGAGATTCCACTTGTTGTCCTTTTTTATCTGAGGTTCGAGTATTGGCTTTGAACAAAGGTAGCATGGTTCGAGTTTGTTGAGAAAGGTTTGTTTCCGACACGTTTTTTGAAACTTGCAAACTTCTATTTTGTTTCATGATCTCATTGTACATGTCTTGATCGACCACATCCGATGTGTCAATTTGGCCCAAAATTGAAGGGCTGCTTTTCTTTAATAATGTATTTCCTCCTTTTGATTCCAAAATTCTATTTGCTATTTTCGTTAAATCATTCACGTTCATATCGACATCATAGGAAATGAGGTCGAGTCCCTTAAATTCCTTCTTTTTCATTTTACTGTAATGAACAATGAACGGAAGATGTGCTCATGGAATTGTTTTTTTTTAATGGACCAGTTATTCGTCGTAGATTGTTGAGCAAACCGCCAGTTGCTGATGCGAGCTATCTCTCTTTTTGTGGCTTGCAATAAAACAATCCAAATACAATAGTATGGCATAGGGGTGAAATTAAGAAGGGATTTTATTGTTGAGTGGCTGTTGTGGTGATTGTGGGAATGAGAAGGCTAGCAAAAATCGGGTTGATTTCGGAATGAGGGGTATGTGTGGTTGAAAAGAAGAAGAAAGGCTAGCAATTTGTTCATCAGAGAGTTTAATCCTGATCGAATCAACAAATTGGATTAATCGTATTATTTGAGTAACATTTGAGTTTGAATGGTACCTACCTCTCTGGACGCTGTAACATAGTGGTAGATGACCAATAGAACCATGATCATCACACCCATAAAATTAGCAAAAACACCTAATTGCACGTCTGAGATCATTACTATTGTAATATTAATATCATAATAAATTCAATTCACGATGAATCAGAAGGCAACAGAGCCCGATTCGAATCATCATACAAGCGCAAAAACACCATCACGACGTACCTGAATATTTTTTGTGTATTGGAATTGATGTTGTTGGGAATCTTTTATTTTCTTCTCGAACTGCCAACACTCAAAAGTCTCTTGTGAGTTTCGTTTTCAACTATTGGCTTTTTCTTCTCTATTTTTGATGGTGGAAGTCTGACAAAATCAAAACTTTCTTTCTTAGGGATGCTTGCACGAATGGAATTAGTGTTCGCAAGCTTCTTTTTTCTTGGAGGTTGCGTCTCAGTACTTTTCGAAGCAGAGGCATATCTTGGAGTAATTGGAGATTGTTCATCTGCGATTTGATCGTCCATAGAAATAGGTCGACGATGTTTGTACACTTCTGCATAATCAGAGGGTAATTGATAAACTAATCTACTCCATTTCTCTACAATCTTTTTTGCAATTTTTCTATTATTGGCTGGTGTATTAGAATTATTGGCAATTTGCTTCACTGCCTTAGCAATTCTGCATGATTTCAAATGATTCTTGGTGATACAAACTTTTTCATCGTCTTCAATGGACTTGGATACTGGCAAGTCGTTCAAAATATTCAATACTCCTGTTTGAATGTTAATATTAGGAGGAGGTAAATCCTTTTTTTCAGGAACAAGCCATCTCTCTAAAGATTTCAATATTCCTTCCTGAATTAAAAATCCTTGCAAGTATATCTTTTTACAAGCTTCAGTCAGTTCGGGAAGAAGTTGAAGTTTGTGAAGTGCAGGCTTCTTTCTGAAAAATGATTCAGCATCGTCCTCATAGGCAGCATCAATTCGTGCAATAAGTTCCTTTGCTTGTTGTTGTCCCAGGCTGTCGAGTTGTTCTGTCTGAGTAGATCGTCGAGAGGCTGATTTCACCTCCTTAAGAACAATATTAAACTCATCATCCTCATCCATCTTTCTAGATTTTGATGCTTTTTCAGAAGGCTCATTTTCTTCATCTTCATCATGAACAAGAGGTGATTCTCCTTCATTTTCAGCATCTGCTTTTGGTGCTTCTGTTTCAGATTTGTCCTTCTTCTTTCTCTTCTTCTTTTCTTTGCTCTTTTCTTTGTTTGATTCTTTAGCTTTTTGCAATCGTTTTCTTTTTTCTTTTTTGGTTCTTCGGATTCCTCTTCTCCTGCATTCTCATCCGTTGAAGACTTATCTTCTTCGCTTTCTTTATAGTCCTCATCATTATCTTTCTTTTTTCTACGTTGTTTCTCTTTTGGTGGTGGAGATTGAGGTTTATCCTTCTT